>NC_092411.1:123867197-124169697 GCF_040894005.1 Engystomops pustulosus | reverse complement strand
TTCAACATTAACCATGTTATCCAGAGTTTACCAGCAGCGCAGAGCGATTGTAGACTGCCAGATGTCAACTTCCACCAGAACTGGTAGTCAGGTCAGTCAGCTTCCTCAAGTCTACAATGAGGAGTGGACGTGGATGTCTGATATCTGTCAGGTGCTGAGTAACTTCGAGGAGTCAACACAGATGGTCAGTGGCGATGCCGCCATCATCAGCCTCAGCATCCCGCTGCTTGGCCTGTTGAAAAACTCTCTGATCAGCATGAAGTCGGAAGCTTTGCGCTCGTCACAAGAGACGGGGGAAGAAGATTCCCTTGTTGATAGCCAAAGCACCCTTAGGTCTGTTTCTCAGCGCATATCGGAGGAGGTGGAGGTGGATGAGGAGGAAGAGGAGGAGAATGTTGGCGAGACACAAGAGGGGACCATTGTTCAGTCCTTCACTGTTCAGCGTGTATGGGCAGAAGAAGAGGAGTTGGAGGAGTTGGAGGAGGAGGAAATGGACAGTCAGGCCAGTGAGGGGAGTGAATTCTTACGCGTTGGTACTCTGGCGCATATGGCAGATTTCATGCTAGGCTGCCTATCCCGTGACCCTCGCGTTCAAAGAATTTATTCCAGCACCGATTACTGGGTATTCACTCTCCTGGACCCACGGTACAAGCAAAATCTTTCCACTCTCATCCCTGGAGAGGAAAGGAGTGTGAGAATGCATGAATACCAGCAGGCCCTGGTGCACAAGCTGAAACAGTATTTCCCTTCTGACAGCGCTAGTGACAGAGTGCGTAGTTCTGCGGGACAAGTAGCGAGGGAGAGTAGGCGAGCATGCAGCTTGTCCAGCACTGGCAAGGGTACGCTTTACAAGGCTTTTGCCAGCTTTATGTCACCCCAGCAAGACACTGTCACCTGTCCCCAGTCTCGGCAGAGTAGGGCTGATCTTTACAGAAAGATGGTGAGGGAGTACGTAGCTGACCATACCATCGTCCTAAATGATCACACAGCTCCCTACAACTACTGGGTTTCAAAGCTGGACATGTGGCACGAACTGGCGCTGTACGCCTTGGAGGTTCTTGCCTGCCCTGCCGCTAGCGTGTTGTCCGAGCGGGTTTTCAGTGCAGCTGGTGGCATCATCACCGATAAGCGTACACGCCTGTCGACTGACAGCGCTGACAGGCTGACGCTTATTAAGATGAATAAAGCCTGGATTTCTCATAATTTCCAATCTCCACCAGGTGAAGGAAGCTCAACCTGAATAATTTATGCACTCCTCCTCCTCCTCATTTTCCTCCTTCTCCTCCTCTTTGTACACTAAAGCAGAGGAAACTGGCTATTTTTTGACAGGGCCCACTGGCTCTAGCTATAGTACTTTATGCATTTAATTTTTCTGGAGGGCCACCTACCCGTTCCTCTGTTTTAAACAATTTTTGGGAGTGCCACATACAGGCACTCAATCTATTTCATTTTTCTGGAGGGCCACCTACCTGCTCCTCTGGTTTGAAAACTTTTTTGGACTGACACATACAGGCACTCAATCTATTTCATTTTTCTGGAGGGCCACCTACCTGCTCCTCTGGTTTGAAAACTTTTTTGGACTGCCACATACAGGCACTCAATCTATTCAATTTTTCTGGAGGGCAACCTACCTGCTCCTCTGGCTTGAAAACTTTTTTGGACTGCCACATACAGGCACTCAATCTATTTCATTTTTCTGGAGGGCCACCTACCTGCTCCTCTGGTTTGAAAACATTTTTGGACTGCCACATACAGGCACTCAATCTATTTCATTTTTCTGGAGGGCCACGTACCTGCTCCTCTGGTTTGAAAACTTTTTTTGGACTGCCACATACAGGCACTATCCAAATTAAATTGTCTCCATAGCAGCCTCCACACGTTGTCTCCATTGCTACCTCCAAAAGTCGTCCATATAGCTGCCTCCATACATCGTCCCCTTATCAAACTAGGTGTGTCAGGCAGAAATTTGGGTTGTTTTCATGGATTCCACATCAAAGTTGTTAACTTTGTCGCCACCCTGCTGTGTTATCCACAAAATATACTGGCAAACTTTTTCCATTTACGGATATTATTTCAGCGCTTCTTGCGCATCTGTTTACATTCCCCTCACCCGCCATATCCCAAACTTATAAGAACGCTACTACACTTAACTTGGTGCAGGCTGGGACCGAGTCTGACCCTGGGGCTGGTCATATACTGCCGACGCAGAGGATTGCGGGGCCTACCTCGGTCCAGGTCTCAAAGGCCTACTATACCTCCTCCTCCTCCCACCCCTCCTCCACCTCCTCCTCCTCCGAATTACCATCCGTGGGCATGGCGCCATCAGTCGGTAGCTCTAGGCACAGCAGCAGTGCCGTCGCTAAGCGACAGCAGGCGGTGCTCAAACTGCTGAGCCTAGGCGATAAAAGGCACACTGCCCAAGAGCTATTACAGGGCATTCCACATCAAGCTTGTTAACTTTGTCGCCACCCTGCTGTGTAATCCACAAAATATACTGGCAAACTTTTATCATTTACCGATATTATTTCAGCGCTTCTTGCGCATCTGTTTACATTCCCCTCACCCGCCATATCCCAAACTTATAAGAACGCTACTACACTTGATCTTATACAAAAGGTTCTTAGAAGTGCTGTTTGGGGAGTAGCCTAGAGACAGGGGCTTGGATTGGCGAAAGCTCGCCTGGAAGCGGAGCGCCAGCTCCATCCCAAGATCCAACTAACATAGTTTTAACTGCAGCACCTTTAATCTACTACTAGTTCACTGCCTCCATAATAATAATAATAATAATAATAATAATAATCTTTATTTATATAGCGCCATCATATTCCGTAGCGCTTTACAAATCATAGGAAACAAATTCAAATGTAATGTAACAGAGCACAACATTTGTATGGAACAACAGGAGTGAGGTCCCTGCTCGCCAGAGCTTACGGTTTATGAAGATGATGGGGTAACACGAGGTAAAAGAATATTTAATGGTCAAGCCATTCTTCTTAGGGAATAGAACAAAATATAATAAATGGAATTGCTGTCGCTTGAACCACTCAGCCGTCATCTTATATACCAGGTCCAGGGTGAATGGGACTGCAGAGAAGTCTGGTGCCTGTTGGTTGCTGGATAACAGATGGGAGGACGACACAGGACGGGTTAGTAGAAGAGTTAAAACTTCATGCAGTTAATGAGTGTTATAGGCTTGCCTAAAGAAATGGGTTTTAAGAGCACGTTTGAAACTTTGGAGGTTAGGTATTAGTCTGATAGTCCGGGGCAGAGCATTCCATAGAATTGGTGCAGCTCTAGAGAAGTCTTGGAGACGCGAGTGGGAGGTCCGCACTAGGGTAGAGGTTAATCTAAGATCACTGGCGGATCTAAGAGCACGGGTTGGGCGATAGACTGAGATAAGAGAGGAGAGGTAGGGGGGTGCAGCATTATACAGAGCTTTATGGATGAGGGTTATTATTTTAAACTGTATTCGAAAGGAGACTGGCAGCCAGTGCAGCGACTGGCATGAACTGTAGGCATACATGGTCCCCTTATCAAACGAGCTGTGTCAGGCAGAATTTTGGGTTGTTTTCATGGCTTCCACAACAAACTTGTTAACTTTGTCGCCACCCTGCTGTGTAATCCACAAAATATACTGGCAAACTTTTATCATTTACCAATATTATTTCAGCGCTTCTTGCGCATCTGTTTACATTCCCCTCACCCGCCATATCCTAAACTTATAAGAACGCTACTACACTTGATCTTATACAAAAGGTTCTTAGAAGTGCTGTTTGGGGAGTAGCCTAGAGACAGGGGCTTGGATTGGCGAAAGCTCGCCTGGCAGCGGAGCGCCAGCTCCATGCCAAGATCCAACTAACATAGTTTTAACTGCAGCACCTTTAATCTACTACTAGTTCACTGCCTCCATACATGGTCCCCTTATCAAACGAGCTGTGTCAGGCAGAATTTTGGGTTGTTTTCATGGCTTCCATGTTAACTTTGTCGCCACCCTGCTGTGTAATCCACAAAATATACTGGCAAACTTTTATCATGTACCGATATTATTTGAGCGCTTCTTGCTCACCTCCTTTGGTTCCTCTCTGCCACCCATTGGTTTGAAGCCTGAGTCCATTTAGGGTATGTCGCCATGCCACTCTCTAGCCTGCCGCTGCTGCCGCTGCCTCTGCATGCCGTCCCCTATAGTGTCAGGGTCAATTATTGGATGTTTTAGATGCTATCTAGCTTCATTCTGTCACTCTGTCATGGCCATGCTGTTGCCCATAATTTTGGCATAATGGTGCATTTAAGCAGTCTCAGAGGCATCCATGCATGCTGCCCCTGCTGTTTCCTGTCCATTTCCGTGGTGTTTCCATCCTTTTCTGAGGTTCCCAGGTGTTTGGCCAAGCTTCCCTGTGCAGAGCCTTGGTCCCCTTGAAAAATGCTCGAGTCTCCCATTGACTTCAATGGGGCTCGTTATTCGAGACGAGCACTCGAGCATCGGGAAAAGTTTGTCTCGAATAACGAGTACCCGAGCATTTTAGTGCTCGCTCATCTCTACTTTTGACTAAGGGCTCTTTTATCTCTGTGGTTTGTCACATCTATGGTTCAGTGATTGTCACAAAGCGTTACTGAGTCATAGATTTCTATGGGTATTTTCACATTGGCTTTTATTTTCAGTGATCCATTGTCTGTGGAAAAAAAATTGAAACCTGTCCACTTTTCCGATTTTTTAACGGAAGGCAATATTAAGTTATTCTAAGTTATTTTTTTACTGATGAAGCTGGGTCCCTTGTAAATTCAGACACATATACCTCTAATGTGAACAATGTCCTATATGTATGGACACTTTTGTGGGCTGATAAGTGCATAAGAGGCAGCAAATTATGCATGGGCAATTCATAGCCCTGGAGCCAGTGACTCAGGTATTTATAAAGTTGATTTAATGTATCACCACTACTCCCCAGTCTGGAAAATATGTGGATATGTGCAGGGCACTGTCCCAGTATGTAGCAGGCAGCTGTGTTCTGCAACATAATCAGTTTCAACAGGTAGTGCACACTGTGAGTGTTAAACTGGATTTGACCATATATCTATCCTCTCTGTGAGGAACTATTCTAGGCGCAACTTTTTTCTTTTAGTTAAGTACACTATCACAGATATTTTTTCTAACATTACACTAGATTATATGAACATTTCATGATGAAATTTGGTGCTAAACCCAGTATAGTTAATGACAAACATATCACACATCTAAATGAATTCTATGTTTTTGTATGTACTATTTAAGTCTGTTTTATGTGAAGTATGTGGACATATGGGCAACTCAAATTTACCAAAATATAATAAGATATAATTGTTGCTTAATTCAATCAATAGTAAAAATGGATTGAATCTCTTGAGCTATGCCATCTGTTAACTTACATTTTTCATAAGCCTCCTTCACAGATAATAAGTTGAGGGTTTGGGACTTTATTGCTCTGTTTGTATTAAAGTATCAAAATTGATACTATACAATAATATAACAGTGCATCTTAATAGTCTCAATGAGAAGATTAATACAAACCTCAATAAAAGTAAAAAAAATTGCTTAGATTTTTTTAAAATGTAAAAGATACAGCAGCAAAACTGCTATTTTACTTTTTTCCATTCATGCATTAGTTAAAGTTACACTTACCTCAGGTTCTCTTTCCTGAGTTAAGGTATGATAATTTTAAACTAATTATATCATGAAATAAATTATATAATATAAATATGTGTTGTAAATATAATAAGCAGGTTCCATTTAAAATCCTGTATATACATTTTTTTAAAATTTACAAATGCAACATTAGTGATTTCTACAGTCAAACAATTTCATAGTTTGGATTTTTTTTAAACCAAATAATTTAATTATAGTCAATGGCAATTATTGTCATTCATATGCCACGGTCTGCTAAGCGTGTTAATGAGTAAAATCAAACAGCTGCTTACAAACAACAGATGTGTTTGGTAATTTGGAATAAAGAGTAAAAGGGTACAAGTTTTTACATGCGATTCAAAAAAATGAGACTTATATTCAGAAACCTATAGACTTTTTTGTAAAATGTATTTTATATATTAAGGCAACTAAGAAATATAACATTCACAATAGTTTTATATTTAAAAAAAAAGAATGTAAATGGTGGGAACAGCTGGGATTGCGATAGTTGCAATCTGGGCTGTTTAACCGTTTAGGTGCTGCAATCAAACATTACCGTATCACCTAAAGGGTTGTCCACCTCTCCATAACATTTTTGACATCCTGGATAGTAGAGTCTCTTGACTCATGCTCAAATCATCACAAGGTGGTTCTATTTGAGTGCGGTCCAGGATGCCGGTAGAAATGCCATAGAAATGACAGGGTTTGATCATGCAGCATTCCTTCCCTCAACAGTTCCATAATACAATTTTAATTCCAAGTGTACATTTTTATAACAAATGCATGAAAATTGATTTTGATGGCAAAAATGTGTCCCATACAGAAAATAATGATGATACTGATAATAATATTACATAACACTAAATAAAGAACATGTGGATAGGGCCTAACTTTGATTTGTGGGAAAACCCCTTTAAGTATAGTTATCAATAAACGGCCATAAAGTGTGATTGGTGACAACTTATTGGTATGTGTGTTATAACCAACAGTAGCATGTAACAATTATTTGCTGCAACAAACTCATTCAGTGGATTGGAAAAAGTCACAATTCCTGGTGCAAGCTGAAGAATTGTGACTATTTCCCCTTTATACCACTTACACACCAAGTGGGTTAGGAGCGGAGTATAGAAGGCTGTGCCCACACCTACGCACTAACTATAGCCAGCACTATTTCCTGGTGCAGGTTATGGAGCAATTTTATGTTAGATAGGCCAGAGCTTCTTGATATATCTGGCAAGAGCAAAGGCAAGCTATTAACCAACATATGATAAATCTCCATTCATCTGTGGGATTTATTAATCTGAATATACATCTGCAATGAACTGAACAGATATCCTGAATTCAGCTCAGCAATTCTATTTCTGGAAATCTGAATCCATCAGATACACTAAGCTCTAGAGTGTCAAAGTACAATTTAGAAGTACAAAGAAAGTAGTGTCACAGCTGTGTGCTACCAAGAAAGGGATGGGTCATTCACCACTGACTTTTGTTATCTGCCGTCAAAATTCAGGTTTAACTATAGCACAGTCTTCCTGGAGAGATCACTGTTACATGAAGCCCTTGAAAACATTGTAAGGGTTTAATTCCTGACATGCGGCAATTAACAAAAGTTTAATAAAAATCACATCTACTGGACCTAAAGAAAGACCTGAGACCACTGACCTACTAACTTCTCCTGCAAGGAAAGGGGTTGCTCTGCTGGGTACCGCAGGGATATCAGATTTACTCACTCATCCATTCTTCCAGGGGCGGACTAGCCATTAAGCCCACCCGGGGAAATCCCTGAGTGCTCTGGGGCTGGTGCAGGGCCGGTCTGGGGCCGGAGGGGCCAGAATGAAAATGATAAACGCTGTACTCACCTTTCCTAAGCACCTTATATGTATTGTAGCATTGTGTGTGTGGGGGGGGGGGGGAAGTGCTATGAACATTTTTTTAAAGTACTTAATTAAGAAATTTGTAAAAAAAAACAGGCTCCAGTGCTCCCTCCCATAGAGATATGTATTCTAGCTTATATATGGTGTGTAACACTGTAACTAAGGGTTACTTTGAAGTCTGTTTGTTTACAAACCAAGAAGAATTTCCTGAAGAAGTATAATACAAAAAATGTTCACACTCACTAACACACACTATTAAAAATCCTCTGACAGTTACACTTTAATTCCTGGAGGGGAAATTTTATTTGAAATTAAGTCAGTTTTCTGGCATACAAAAGTAGCACAGTTGACTTACTTGCCAATTTGCATCATATTTATGCCTTTTTTGCAACATTACCAACCAACTTCACTCTTCACTTCAGCCTACTTATGCAAAATTTATCAAGTAAATCCAGATATGATAGACTCCTGACAAACCGTCAGACGATTACATCAGCGGGAGGTAAGTGGAGTATGGTGGCTGAGCCCCTCCATACAACCTGGGTGTTTGTTGCATTATGCAGCATGTGGTCTGTCTGTTACTGTCTGGCAATGCCAAACCTATATAGATCATGTACCAAACTTATATATATACTTCAATACTGTAGCATTGAAGTATATGGAAGGAACATTCAGGCCATTTAGGGTTCAATTACCCCAAGGGGAATTGTAAAACTGTAAAAAAAAAAAAAAAAGTAAAAAAAAAATAAAAAAATTTTTAAAACACAAATATAATCCAGATCTGGGGGACATACAGATGACACAGCCAGTGGACCCTGATGCTAAACCCAGATCCCAGCTGTCTCTTCCTATGGCCTTGAACCCCCATCTTCTTGAACTAGAAGATGACCAAACCTCATGGAACACGACAAATAAATTAAAAAACACAATAAGCTGGATTTTCAAAGTACTAAGGTTCTACACAACAGATAAGCGCTGGGTACAGCATATCAATATCATTCAATGAATAATAAAAAAAAGTTCAATCACGTACCTGTGCATCATCACAATATTGCTACCCTAATAAACATTATGGGTAGAGATGGGCGAATCGATTCTAATGATTCTAACTTCAGTTAGAATTCCAGGAAAAATTTTATTAGTCTCGAAGCCGAAGTTTATGCTGATTCGCAGGAACGGAGTTGGTTTTTTTCCCCTCATGTTTCTGCTAGACGGGCGCAAGAACAACGTGTTACATGGGGCAGAGAACTCTGGGAAGGAGAAAAGAACACCCCCGATGACATCTGCAGACCTGTAAGCCAATCAGCGACCGGCAGGCTTATGTGATGTCACACAGCCCTATAAAACTCAGCCATTTTCTATCTCAGCACTTCACACTTCATGTTGTATCGTCCAGCTGCTGCTATTGTACTGTGCGATTCTTGCTGCAATCCCTCGCTGTTCTCTAAGGGGGTCTATATACCACAAATAGCAGTTCTATTTAGTGACAAAATCGAATAGGAAGAAATCTGTTTGACTTTCATGCATCTGCAGTAGCGATTGGTGGACTAATCCCTGGTTGTTCTTTAAGGGGGATCTGTATACCCCAAAAAGCAGTTCTATTTAGTGACAAGATTGAATAGGAAGAAATCTGTTTGACTTTCATGCATCTACAGTAGCGATTGGTGGACTAATCCCTGGTTGTTCTTTAAGGGGGATCTGTATACCCCAAATAGCAGTTATATTTAGTGACAAAATCGAATAGGAAGAAATCTGTTTGACTTTCATGCATCTACAGTAGCGATTGGTGGACTAATCCCTGGTTGTTCTTTAAGGGGGATCTGTATACCCCAAATAGCAGTTATATTTAGTGACAAAATCGAATAGGAAGAAATCTGTTTGACATTCATGCATCTGCAGTAGTGAGCTGCAGTTGTGGGTTATCTGTATAACGCAAATTGCCATACCTTTTGGGGGCTCTAGTTTACAGCCAGATTTACGTGTGAAATTCACATAGTTTATACTGTGATTTTCACTGAAATTACACTGTCAGTTGTGGGGTATCTGTATAATGCACATTCCCATACCTTATTGTGGCTCTAGTTTACAGCCATATTAACGTGATAAATCCACATAGTTTATACAGTGATTTTCGCTGAAATTACACTGTCAGTTGTGGGGTATCTATATAACGCACATTGCAATACCTTTGGTGGGCTCTAGTTTACAGCCAGATTCACGTGTCAAATCCACGTAGTTTATACAGTGAAATGAGTCGTGGTTCTAACTACCTGCCTCAGCTACTATTCTGATGCTGCCACCCGCCTGATGCCACACATCTGCTGCTAGTTGCACCATCTGCCTCCTACCATCTTTACCAGGGACTGGAATTGTCCGCCACCGCCACACTATGTCATGGTGCCACTCTGCAGGCTCCTGCTGCTTCTGATGCCACCTTCACACTATATCACTGTGCCACCCTGCAGGCTCCTGCTGCTGCTGCTTCTGATGCCACCTTCACATTATACCATTGTGCCACTCTGCAGGCTCCTGCAGCTGCGGCTTCTGATGCCGCCTTCACACTATATCATTGTGTCACTCTGCGGGCTCCTGCTGCTTCTGATGCCACCTTCACACTATATCATTGTGCCACTCTGCGGGCTCCTGCTGCTGCTGCTTCTGATGCCGCCTTCACACTATATCATTGTGCCACTCTGTGGGCTCCTGCTGCTGCTGCTTTTGATGCCACCAACACACTATATCATTGTGCCACTCTGCCGCTCTTGCTGCTTCTGATGCCACCAACACACTATATCATTGTGCCACTCTGTGGGCTCCTGCTGCTGCTACTGATGCCACCTTCACACTATATCATTGTGCCACTCTGTGGGCTCCTGCTGCTGCTACTTCTGATGCCGCCTTCACACTACATCATTGTGCCACTCTGCGGGCTCCTGCTGCTGCTGCTTCTGATGCCACCTTCACACTATATCATTGTGCCACTCTGCAGGCTCCTGCTGCTTCTGATGCCACCTTCACACCATATCATTGTGCCACTCTGCAGGCTCCTGCTGCTTCTGATGCCGCCTTCACACTATATCATTGTGCCACTCTGTGGGCTCCAGCTGCTGCTGCTTCTGATGCCAACTTCACACTATATCATTGTGCCACTCTGCGGGCTCCTGCTGCTTCTGATGCCACCTTCACACTATATCATTGTGCCACTCTGTGGCTTTCCCTGTTGCTGCCACCATGTTGCTGCCGCCTGTGGACTCCTGCTGCTGCTTCTTCTGTCTCCACCTCCTCACTCTTATCATTGTGCCACTTTGTGGCCTCCTGTTGCTGCTGCTGATGCCACCTCCACACTATGTAATTGTGCCACTCTGTGGCTTTCCCTGTTACTGCTACCATGTTGCTGCCACCTGTGGGCTCCTGCTGCTTCTGATGCCACCTCCACACTAAATCATTGTGCCACTCTGTGGCTATCCCTGTTTCTGCCACCATGTTGCTGCCACCTGTGAGCTCCTGCTGCTGCTTCTGCTGCCGCCTCCTCCACACTCTTATAATTGTGCCACTTTGTGGCCTACCAAGTTTCCGCCACCTCCATAATTTGTCATTGTGCCACTCTGCAGCCTACTCATGCTGCTGCCAACTGACCTCTGTCTCCCTGGGACACCCTGTGATTTCCATAATGCTGTTTTTACCCTCCATCACTCTATGACGTTGCCACTATGTTTGGTTTTCCCCTTCATTTCATCTGTCAGAAGGATGAAAAGCTTCTGATAGCCAAAAGCAGGAATGGATCCAGAACACAGAGGATATGCAAGTATCCCATTTGCTGCTCATCTCTATTCTGGATCAACTCCTGTTTGTTTTTGGCTTTAGCAATACTGATGGCTTATTGACCGATTGAAAGAGGACAATGATGTGTGAAAAGAAGGGCAAAATGATCAGTGACGTCAATGCAAAATTACTGCCGACATCCTCTGCACTCTTTTGAGGGGCTTTCCACATGTATCCTCGTTTAACAGAACAGGTTCTGTCGTAATCTATGGAATCATCTGATGTCAGTGTAAAAAGAGTGCACTCTTTGATTTTATAGTGGGATCTTGGCCCTCAGCTCGGTCCTTTCGAGCTGGCACAGACGTTACCTTGTCAGGCTGCGTTCCCGCTTCTCTTATTTGGGGAAGTTGGCCTATGTAAGTGCACATGGAAGTGAAGAGTGAAGCGATTCGAAGAGCCGCGGCTGTCATGTGCGTGTTATACTAAAACACAGCATTGTTTGAAGACCAAACCACGCTCCCTATGCATATATAAGCATGGCACAATGTTCTACAACACCCTACAGGCTCTCTGCAGCCAGAAAATGCCTGTTTTTTAACGTGATTCGTTTTGATTCGATTCGGGTCGAATCAAATTTTTTCTAAAAATTCGGCGAATTGGGACGAAACGAATTTTAACAAATTCGTCCATCTCTAATTATGGGACCAAATTAAATACCCACCAGTAGCCATGTTGCCTAACCTAGTCACAACATCCGACACCCGACGCACGTTTCGCACTCAGCTTAGTCAGGGGGTGTGCAGACTTTGTGTCAGCTGGACTTTAAATGTAAGAGTACCAGGTGGAATCAATTACCTCATGAATGCTACGGCGGCGCATGTCCAGGATTGCCGGTAATTAAACTTCCGGTTGTCAGCATCTCGGTATCCGCGATATGTGAATATTGTGAGATCTTGTGTTGGACGCTCGCCGGAAGTAGAAGGAGTGACAAATCACCAGGTATGCACACAGCATTAAGGTGACGTCCATTTTCTTGATTGTGATTAAGGGTGAAGAGTAGTGTGCAAAAAAAAAGAATTTATAACATGCAGATATAAAAATTGTAAAAATTGCTAAATATATGCAATCACTCATATATTTCCCCAAGGGGGACTCATATTCCTATATAATGGGGGAAGTAAAGTGCAAATGTGCGGCATAAGTGCAAAAAAGTTTTTTATTCATTTATTGTAAAAAGAAAAATGGAAAGTGCACACCTAGTGAGAAAAAGCAATTTAAAATACTGTGCGACCCATAACAAGTACCACAAAAACACCCCAAACAAAGAGTGTATACTTACCACATCCTAAACATCTACCCCAAAACCAAAGTATCAATATAAATATAAATACCAGGAGTACATACAAATTCTCAAAGTATCGAAGTGTCAAAGTCACATCAAATGGCCAAACTTCTACGCCTTAATCAAAGGGCTAATATTTCTTTATCTCTTGCTCTTTCGTATTCCTTATTTTCATTTTTCTCATAGAAGTATATGCTTCATAGACCTTGATATGGAAATAATCACCAGAAGATGGCTACTCAATTCAACATCTCTAGTTTCCACCGATAATAAATCCACACGTCAGGTGGACCACATAGGTGAACCTAAACCAAAAACAAAATCTTGACCCAGAAGATCTCAGAAGATATCATTTACAAATTGTTGAAAGGCACAAACCGAAAGGCGTAAACAGGTACTCCAAATCTCCCTCTAGAGTAGTGAACACAGTCTTCCTTTCATCTCCTTCCCTGACATGAATCAAAAAATGATGGGTCCCGCACAGATCAATTTTAGAGAACTAATGGGAACCCACTAATTGAACAAGTGTGGCATCAACGAGAGGGTACTGATTCTTTACAGTAATATCATTAGGTTTTGGGAATCTATACAAGGCCTGCCCCCACTGTCTTTCTTACTAACTAAAAACCTGCCCCAATAGGAGAAATTTTTGGACTTCCATTTGTAAACTGCCCTGGATGTACTTCAGCATAGCCTCACAATCTGGGGGAGATAGATAGAAAATCCTTCTATTGGGATATTTAGCCCTGGGCAGGATATGAATTCCACAGTCTTAAGATCTATGTATGGTAAGGAATCATAAGAACAGCAACATTATAAATGACATTTTCAGACTGGGTTTTAAACATACAAGGAAGAACAATGAGAGGTACACTTTTGGTCCCACTTAATAAATTCACCAATAGTCCAGTTAAAGACTGGGTTGTGCAGAGCTAGCCATGGAAGACCCAAATTAACATCAGCAGGCAAATCTAAACCAAGAGCCATCACAAAATTCAACTTTAAAAAATTTGCAGCGGCCCCTGAATCCACAAAGTCCATGCCAGAAGAAGACATCTCTTTGACTGAAAGGGCTACAGGCAACAAAATTTTCAAAACTGGATCAGGATATACATGGTGCTGGATTTTTTTTTTATGGGACTTGATCTAAAGTTCCCCCAGTAGAAACAAAGCAATAATAGTTGCCTATAGCTGGTGCAACATTTTTTATCCTAACCCTTTTGTGGGGTGACTTCATAGAGACAAGATTGGTCTGCAGCTGGGACAGTGGTCCAGCTGGTTGTCTTGCATTATGTTTGATAATTCATATTTTAAAGTTGTTATGTTTTATATTTAATTAAGGTTTATTTCACGCTTTTGGAGCTTTATTCTTTGACTAGTGGAAACATGCAAAGATCAACTTCATCTTTGTTTGATGAACGTATTCTTTTGTCTAAACTTAGTTAAACCAGAAAAGTTTGGAAGAAGAATTGATGTAATTTTTTATTTTTGTACATACTACTACTAAATAACATGGCTGCAAACAATAAGAGATCACTTGCAATCGGAGTCAGTAATAATAGATCTTCATTATTGTGTTACATCTGTGCTTTTGTCATCCTGTTTCCAAGGCACAGCTGATATGTACATTTGTTTCATTCTGTTTTTTGTTTAGTGTAAACACTAGTGTATTCCTTTTTCTGACATCCTTGATCAAATTGTACCACATCCCCCTGTTTCCTGCAAATGCTGCTCTGGTTCTCTGACAGTTAATCTGCTGTGATTAACAGAATTCCTCTCCAGTTACTTTCTGAACAGGGATTATGGATTCTCATATAAACTCTTCCTGGTTAGTAATCTATAGTTTATACTTAGCTAACTCCTGGATACACTGCCTTTTGTATTCTGTGTCAATGATCTGATTGTCTTCTGCTTTTGAACTGCACGGATATAGCATGGATATACTTATATGATATAGTCATTTGGGGATCCTTAACTCGTTTATAGGAAGGTGCACGAAACTTGTAACATTTATGTTTTGCTTATAGTTATATAAAAAGAAAAATCATAAAAAATGGGCTTGTTCTATCATTACATCAGGCTGCGTGGATCCTCTTGTGGTACTTGAGGGGTTAATACACAAGGTTTAATACACATACACAATAAATATTAGATGTTGTTTTGATAGGTTGTCGGAAAGATTACAATGGTTCAATAGTGAAACAAATGTAGATATTGGGAAATGTTGATGTGAGGAATTAGTGAATGTATGTGAATGGGATATTGTATTTAAACGCCTAATGTTACGTCAGACACCATGCCCTGGAAGAAGTCTGAAGAGACGAAACCTGAAGTTGGGTGAGGTGTCTTGACGTTTTAAAGGCTTTTTAACTTATATGCGCAATTTTAAGCTTATTTGTGAGTATTGTAATAAAAATGTTTTATACACATGTCTGAGAGATCTGCACAATGTTGTGCATCCTTTTGGTTCCACATCGGAACCACGACATTTAATAAAGAGGTTTCTTTAAACTGTGTGTGTCCTCTTGGTTTTGACCCAGTTTTGGTGTTTGTAATGTTTTGCCTTCATTTAATTTTTTGTACATTGGTAAAGTAAGGGAACATTGGGGCTTATTTACTAAGGGGCTGCAGCCACACTTTCGGTGTTTTTTCTGACATTTTCGGGATTTGCGCCACTGGTACATGTATTTAACTGGGGTTTGTGGCGCATGCGATTGTGGTGTGGCTGCGCTGGCTTTCATGCATCAGAAATTGGGGGGTGGGCAGTCGGACAATCCGACTGATTCGGACTGAGCACAGGATTTAAGTTTCAAATTGTGTTGCAGGACCAAGCACCTACATACACCGGGGAGAAGAAGGTAAACTCTGTCGGACCTGAGCGGGGAAGTGACACATGTAGGATATCAGGGGCACGATTGTAGTGAATCGCGGCACAGTACATGATCGTCAGACAATGCACTTTCGTGAACTTTGCAGGACCGCGTAAGTAAATGTGCCCCATGACTATTTGTCACCTTCTGCTTGTCAGGGATAGATGATAAAGGGATATAGTTTCATGGCTGAGATGGGACTACCCCTTAAAATTCATAAAGAAAACATTTTACAAGATTAAATAAATTTGTTTCATTTACTGGCACTTTTTTCTTTATAAATATCTTCTGAAAGAATCATAACTTAATATACTGGATAATGAATTTCATGTTTCCATGTTAAGAGTGTTTGAGAAAATTCTCTAGCGTTTAAAAGGAGTGAAATGCAAAGTTAATTTTAGGTCAGACTCTGATAATAGACTAATTAAACATTTGTATAGGTAATCCATCTTTTGGTGAAGATTATTTTCATTCTACTTTTAAAGAATGCCTCTGAGTGTAACTTTCCTTCATTCTTATCTTTCTTATCACCTCCAAGCAGAAATGCATATAAAGCTTCTCTTCTGTATCTATTATAGTCTGTTGAATCTTCAGAAATATTGAGCTAAGAACTATCTACATTTTGTGTCAACAAGATCATGTTCAATATGTAGATTGTTTTATATTATAGTTTGCAGCTTATCTTAGTTGTCCCATTTATACTCTATGTAATTGTAACTGTAATTGTATTTACACTGGCTCTATATCTATGAATTAAAAGTTCTGTAAATATTAAAAGTATACAGTGCCCATTTTAGGAAGTTGTTAGAAGTCAATGCTAGACTGAGCCCTCATCATACATGGTGGGCATTTGCTGCGTATTGCAGCAAACACCCACAGGTAACACACGCGGTCAGTGCTGGCACCAACCACAGGTGTTATCCCAGCAAATGCCCCCGGAGGCCAGAGGCATTCAAAGCTGCCGGAGGCATTCAAATCCTTGGAACCGATCTCCGAGGTCATCAGGGGGCATCGATCAGTTGCCATGACAGCCTCGGGTCTTACAAGGCGGTCTAGCTTTGGCAGTTTATGGTAGGATCAATCAGACAACCTAGGATTAAATTACCCTTGGGGATCTGAAAAATAGTAAAAATAAATAATACAAAAAAGTTTAAAAAATATATGTTAAAAAAATCTATTAAAAAGTTCAAATCACCCCCCTTTCACTAGTACTGATATAAATATAAACAGACAGTAAAAAATGTCCAATCTATCAAAATATAATAATAGTTATTCCCAACATTTAAGCTCGTAAATAGCCTTTAAAATAGTGCCATTTTGAAAAATATTACAAATTCAATAAAAAGTGAGAAAAAGTATGAAAAGTTATAAGTGTTAGAACATGTCAAAATGAATAATTTTTGTAAATGTATGATTTTATCTGTTATTCTTTTTAAACTTGCAGTTGAATTAATATAGGTATCTGACAAATTAATTAACTTAAATGTGAATCCAAACTACAACACAAAATACAGGCATGCCTATAACCTACATTATACTGTGCACTACACTAATATTCCTCCATACATGTCGGATCAATAAGCCTTACAAGCAAGGGCTGTAAGAGAGGGGAATTGGAGATAAGGGGGAAGAAAGTGTTGGGGAGTCACAGGCCAAAAGCTTTATTGAAAAGACAGACACACATTAGGGTAGAGAAGGAAAACAGTTCATTCATTTTCTTCATCCTCACTGCAGTAGACATAAAGGCAAAAAGACTGTCTCTGGGTAAAAGCATTCCCCAGACAGAGGTCTCTATTTCTTAAGAAGGTGTTTCCTATAGGCTGGGCTCAACAGGAGATCTGTACTACCCATATTAAAGTTAACTTGTTTAAGTTTGCACACACAATATTTAAAAGTGAAATGTGAAACATTTTTATACTGTACTGAGGAGCATAGACAGAGCTCATGAGTCCTCTCCATAAAGCACGGGTGTTTGCCCGGAGGCATTTAAAAGCATTAGTGGATCAGATTGTCAAGCCTCGAGATGTCATCATAACCATGACAGACTAGAATCAAATTAGGATAGCAAGACCTGGGATTTAGTGGCACATTGTTACAGATCCATAGCAAAACCGCCACATATAACAATACAGTAGTACTGTAGTATATGTTGGGAATATCAGACCCCTATGGTTAAAGTACTCTAGGGGTTCTACAAACAGTTAAAAAAAGCCTCTCACTTAACTAAACCAATTCACTACACTAAGGCTAAATTCACACTGCCGTGAGCCCGCCGCACCGTAGCACGGCGGGCACACGGCAGCGCGGGGAGAGGAGGAGGAGGTGAGCGCAGCTCACCCCCGCCCCTCTCCATAGGAATTAATGGCGCACGGCGCCGTAATACGGGGAAAGATAGGACATGTCCTATCTTTCCCCGGGCTACGGAGCGGTACGGTGCCGCACGTGTGCTGCACTGTACCGCTCCCGTACAGGGCCGTGAGCCCATAGAAGTGTATGGGGTACGTATATCGGCAGTATATACGTCGGCCGTATATACGTCCCCCATACTGTAGTGTGAATGTAGCCTAAGCTGACTAGATGAAGACACATTGGAACAGTCCTGCTCCCAGTTGGGAGTCTGTTCCTTATGGAATAGATATATTGATTTTACTATTATCATGCATCATGTCATTAGGCTTCCTGAAATAGTCATGCTTCACGTTAAGGGGCCTGCCTTACAAGCCAATAGCCAATTTGTCCCATCCAAGAAAATGAATTTAATAAAGTTTTATTATACTAGCCCCAAAAAAGTTGTTAAAAGTTAACAAAAGTTAAATTAAACTCATCTTGAAAGAAACATGTCTTTATACAGCTAGTTTATTACAAAAAAACAAAGATCATAAATTAAGTACAGGCTGCAGGGTTGTAACTTCTGTATATTTAAATTACATACTACCTTGTGAAAACTAGCAATATTAAAAGTATTCTAATACATAATGAACTCCCGGGATGGTAAAGTAGCACCTGGCCCAGGACTCATGGTTCATTGCCAAAAACAGTATATTAGTGTACTTAGAAAAGGTTGGGGTAACCGTAGAAAAATATGGTCACACATCCAAAAAGTAATAATGAAAAAACTAAGGAAAGAGATGTGTATGAATGACACAAATAAACTTTATTAATATAGCAATTAAAACATACTTAAAAACCCAAAAGGAAAATTGGGTACATATCACATAGTTTCCCCAGAGGAACCACATATATGAATGGTGAAAACACCATGTAAAGCCAAATAAAGGTAAGTAGATATGAGTAATGCACAGACAATATATGTACAGGACCAAAGAATAATAAAAACCCAACTATTTCAAGAGTAATCAGTAAGAGGCAAGGTCCGATATAGACAAATCACAACAGGATAGTGCAGAGCTACATTACCAAATAAAAGGGTTCAGTCTGGGGAGAGAGAAATGCCCCACGCGTATCGCCCGACTCGGCGGGCTTCGTCAGGGGATTCGTCAACATATTGTTATATTATTTATTTCCTGTCTGGGACATGGACAGCTTCAGGCATATGTGCATTTACACAAGTAACCCACATACATGTCTCTAGCACTCACAGCTTGCAAACGTTATTGCAGTAAGCATTCTATAAATTAATTCAGAGCAAGGTCAACCCTTAATCCTCAAAATCCCTAAACTGCTCTTGTTCTGAATTGAACATCTGAACTAAGGAAAATGAGAACAATGAAAGAATGATAATTGTAAACTATATGTTCCAGGTTTACTTCCATCGGTGCTAGATGTGTCTCCAAGATATTTCTGGTACTTCAGAAAGGCACAAGGGAGTGAATGAGTAAAATGAACACTGACAACACTATATTCAACAAACAGAAGAAACATGAAACAAATTCATTGAATTCTGCAGCCCTAATAAATTTGTTTTCTGGAAACTACACAGCATTGCTTGCATGTAATGGAATCAAAGGGGTTCACTCTTCCTTTTATTGGCAAAATAAGGCCATGATATTAAAAAGATGTCATCTGTCTAACAGAAAAATGACATTGCTAAAAATGACAGGTACAACGCAGGGAAAGTAACATGAAATTTTAATGAAAATAAATAAGTGTCTGACTAGATGTTGAAAGACAATTTTAAACTCTAGAAGCAATGGGTGTCATCAATGTCAATGTGCATTTAATTAACCATTGAAGTGCTGCATATTCAGACAAAAAAGGAAGATTATAACTTTTAAACTCTGTGTTTAGAACCTGACTATACAATAGGCTGTTGTATCACTCATTTAGGGCTCATTTAGCGTGACAGTGAAATATGTGTGTATTCTTATTATATTGTAATGTATATGAAATGTACGTCTTCCATAATTCTAGACAGCAGAGTAAAGACAAAAGAGACAACAGAGGAGGGCGGCGGCTCGTGTGACAACATTTGGATAGAGAGTCAGGTGAGTAACAGAGAACTCAGTTACTTGGCTGAAAGAAGTATAGAATGGGATGCAATCTCCTTAGTGGTAAAACGTGGGTGGACACAGCAGCTCCCAAGCACTCCAAACCGGTATCCAAAAGGACCGTAAAAGCAAGTAGAATTGAGGTAAAATGAGGCATAGTGGGTGCGCACGTAAACCCCTAGTTAGACCAAGGAATGATGCACCATTCCTTGGTCTAACTAGTGGTTTACGAGCGCACCCGCTAAGCCTCATTTTGCCTCAATTCTACTTTCATAATTCTGACACTGATCTGAACCCACAGCAAACTGGTCACTGTCTCATATAGAAAGTCAGATTTCAACATGAGGCTGCAGTCTGCTGGTGAATCACAGCATCATGGTCATGTGTGTCCCTGGGTGATGTTCAGTCTGAGAAATATAGACAACATGTTTACTATTTTTAAATGGCCATGTGAAATCTACCTTAGAGATTAAGCAATCTAAGACATTGATCCCTGCTAAAAATATCCAAAGCAGTGAGCAACAGCATTACGGTCTAGTGAAAAAAAAAACAAATGAGGGACTTGTGATTCAGTAGAAATAACATATATTGTGTATATGTATTGTGTATTTCTTTAATCATTTCCCTAATATTTGTCCAATATTTGAATTGTATAGGATGCCTTATTAAATGTATAATATCCAGGAGAAAGCCTGTGTAAATGATTGACTTTGGCCTTGATTTTAATTTTAAGTGTTTGGCAAAGAAGTTAATATTAAGTCTATTACAATCAATATCAAGCAACTGCATCTTTTTCTCTTGAATCCCTGACAGGATAACTAGGCTCCTAATCAATATCTAAGTTTGGGTTTGATTGCATATCCTTACATTGACGTGATTGAATTACTGGGATAAAATATGACTTGAAACTTCTCTAGTGAAATTGTAGTCTTTAGAATTGAATCTTGGAACACAAAAGATGTACATGGCAAAAACATAATTGAGAAAGACACCGTTTCTGAATAAGATACAAACTATATAACTGGGAGAGGCAACTAATGTTAGAAATTATGCTAGGATGATAAACGTTTGATATTTTTCTTTGAAACCGCCAAAAACTTCAATACCTTACTTCAATTCACAAAGCTTGTGTTTAGCATTTTATGGATTTTCAAGCTCTAGATTGCCAACACTTAGAATAATAATGACTATATACTCCCACACTGGGAAAAACACTGATTAATACTCACATAAAAATTATTTTAGAATTTATCTATGCCCTGAAACCATGTCAGTTGGCTTAGCCAATCTATTGAGCCAAGCAAGTAGTCCCTTCAGAGTTAGGCCCGTTCTACACTTGCGAGTGTGATGTGATTGTCAAGTTCTGCCCTTATTCACACAACCTCAGGTTCTCTAATGACTGATAACATTCACAGAGTTGAGCTCAGGAGAGATCAAACCAAGACAACGTATGGTATAAAATCTCAGTCTCTGCGTACTGTTGCCATCAAAGGTAAGGCAGATGTGAGATGCTTTATTTGTGTCACACAGTATTATACAGAAACCTGCAGTGGGGCAGGACAAAGGCTAAATTACTTAGGGATAAAGAAGTAATGTCCATAGTCCATTGGTTGGTAAATTATTACATGGGCATCGGAGACACTTCCCTGAAGTGGATATACAGTCGTAAATCCCTCTTGATAGATGTAAACATTGACTAAGAGAGATGCAAACAGCAGCTGTGGGGGGTCTTTCACTCCTTTGGTGGACAACAGTGAACTTTGATCAGCTTCAGCCATAGTCAAACATCTTCTTAGTTTCAACACTCAGCAAGTATATGAAAAATAAAAACATTTTCATTAATCATATGACAATACTTCACAGTCCCCCCTAAAATGATTTTATTTTATCTCTCCCTCACACCTCAGTTAATCCCTTAGGAGTTGGTCAGCAGTGGGAAAGGGGATGGGATTTCTTCATCAGTTTGAGACGGGCAGAGCCTTGCGCTCTACCCCCTTTGTACTTGGACTTATCTGCCGAATAGACTCCTCCTATTCTTTCCCTTTCTAAATATCTGTATAAACCACTTGGGTTTTCAGTGGGGAGACTAAAACTCCAATGTTCCCACAGGTGAAACCTATTGCACTCGTTATCAGGGGAAGAGCCCTATGGATTTCAGTGTATTTATGGTCTCTCCTCTTGGTTGTTCTTTTCCATCAGGCCTTATAGCTTCACTGGCCTTAGACATTAACCTCTGCAAAATGTAATGGAAAAGGAATAATAGAATGACTAATAAGGACACCTGTAAGAGAAACAATCCTTAGTCTTTTAGGGCTGACTACCAATCACCTAGCCGACCAAATATAAGAGTCCCATGGGTGGTCAATGCTACAGTTAATTTGTTTCCCAAAGAAGTTTATTAATCCCCATCAAAACTTTAATAAGGCATAAAGGAAAAAAACTTGACTTGAGTGAGTGACAGCACTAGCTGTCTTGAAGTGCTTGTTGTCCACAACACCTGGAAGGCATCATCATCTCCAGAGTCATTTCTCTTCCTCACATGGCTCTTTATCACCAACCGATCTCCAGGTTGAAGCTCATGAAAGAGAAAACTCAAAAACATACTTTAGTACAGTGCATGTGTAAGGTTATCATACAGTCCAAGTCTCACATACTGCATTTGGAGCAACTGTGAACAATAATATCCTAGTCTAGGAACCAAACCAAATTAAATCTCATAGGGACTCAATCCTGTCTTTTTACTGGCCTATATCTTACTGAAAGTGCTAATGGCTAATGGTAGACCCTCGGTCCATGGTTTCCCCGTCTCCACCATTGCCTTTTAGATCTTTAGTTTCAGAGTCCCATTCAACCTCTCAACCTTACTGCTACTTTGTGGATGGGGTGGGATGTGAACTACCCAATCTATCCCTAAATCTTAACTTCTCTTGAGAAGTGGGTACCTTTAAAGCACCTCTGGTCACTCATACCTGTAGACCATTTTTGAACTGAACATAGTCAATACACTTCTCTCTGGGAAAGATACAAAAATCTTGGTTGTGCCGTGGTGAAACCTTCACAGACTGGTGGATATAACCATAAGTCACCTGGGTCACAATAGGTTGTAAAGAATCCATTGTCCACAGATCAGACAGGCACCTTCTTCTTGCTGCATCTTCTGACCTTCTTTTGCCGCTTGTCTCTGTAGCAAGTTAGGACTTACCAAGGTAGAGGTTTCCTCAGCTGGCAACACAGTCATGGTGGAGATTAAGGGTACAGACGTCCTGGCAGCTTCTTTGGCTGCTCTATCTGTTTGGTCATTCCCTTGTTTTTCTGTTCACCTTGGCGTGTGCCTTACTTTTAACAATAGCTACTACTGTAAGCTCTAGTAGCCTCTCCAAGTATCTTAGGTCTGCATGTTTCACTAGGTGCCTGCTGCTGGTGTGATGAACGTTCTGGTTTTCCACATAGGGCTGTTTACATAAGCTGTTCCAAACGTACCTTGAATTTGTGTACAAGCTATCTAAGCTAAGGGACATACTTCTATCAATACTTTCAGTTCTGTTCCACTAATGTAATATGTAATGGAAGTGCTTCTGTTTCTTATACCTGGTTGCTTGTTGGGTTGTGCAATGACAGCATATAACACGTTAATAACATTTACCTTCATATTAATACCTGGAACCATCCACAAAGAGTACAAGGTTAGGGTACTGAATCTGTGAGAAAATCCCACATAATCATGGTTCTCCATAAGAGGAGGAAAGTAAATTAAATTTAACCAAATACCTGGATCTTCTCCCCCCTTGCTCCAAAGGCAGTATGTCAAACTAAAAGGACAAAACCTGCTCAGAAATAAAAAGAAAACATATTGTAAACATTAGTACCAGGCTGGTTAAGTGTTTGGGCTGCACTTATGAGCACACAGCTAAAATATTATATGGTACATAAACTGCAATTTGCTAAAAATCTGAGAGATAATTATAACAATGAATAAGCTGCCACTATCTGCTCAAACACTAGAGGGTCTCATCTCACTAAATGATGAGCCATGAGCCTTTATCATTTTCCTTTACAGTCCTTGGCTTAGAGCCAGTACCTATCAATGTTGGTGACCTTGGATCACTGTTCTTTTTAGAATTATCTATATGGAGTTCTACTGATATCCCTGAGCTCTAAACTGTCTCTAGAATAAACCTAGGGAAAAACAGTGGTTATACACAACATAAGAACCTTGATCTTGAATCAGCTCTCTGGGCTAAAAAACACAAAAAGGGACAATATAAGTTTAGATCAGGTTTTAAATCAGGTCAGGTGGCTAGGTCATAAACATATAAAAACAGAACAACTAGACTACTGTTCTACTCTATGAGAGTATAACTGCTGTAGAAAGCTGGACACCTGGTGGCAAGACTTACCACACAGATTACTTCCCTAACCAAATGAACTTCTCAAAAATAGTTTCTAATGTCACTGGTTACCAATAACTTGATGAAATGTAATTAGCTTTGTTGAGTTTTTCTCTAATCTTTCTCTTCACTGCTGCTTGGGGGGTGGGGAGGAGAATCTCATAGTCTCCCCCTTTGACCTTCTATCTGACAAGACAATATAACACTTTGCTATGGGCTGGAATGCTGCCAACCTTGTCTTATCACTGCTGCCTCATCCCCCTTGTCTCCCCCTGTCGTACTACAAGTCTCAGGGGTAACACAAAGTAATACAAGGGAACACTTTTTTACAAATGTTATTTTAAAATCAATTCTTCTACTGCCCACTGTCTTGTCTGAATAATCTTTCCAACCACAGGGGGTTTCTTTAATCAACAAACAAACATCACTATTCAGTTCCAGAATTCTCTCTATAACACCTGAACAGCGTTCAGTTCCCCAATATCACTGTCATTTCCTACTCTTGAATTTCAACAACATACTGTTCTCAAAATTTATTATCCCCAACCAGCTTCTATGGCTTCCAACAGAGCAAAAGAGCAAAGCCACAGGTAACCAACCTCAAAACCTTGAGAAACCACACCCTCTACATGACTGTAAAATGGCTGCCGGGCTCGGCCACAGGTATGCTGTTTAAAGATGGCCGCCACCAAACCACTGTGGGGAGTGGCTTTTGCCTTAAACAATAACAAGTCTCTCCTTACTAAATTAATCCACCCTTCTTATGATATGGGATAAAGGGGGTGGAGTCTCGCAGGGTGCTGCTCTGCCATCTTTATTATTTGTTTCAGGTAGGAAAAACACATAAAATCTCTTTTTCTTCAAACTTCTTTCCACAACAACAACTTTGAACTGTCTCTTATCACCCGTCTCTTTCTATCAAGCACTCTGAGCTAAGCGGGCACACTGAAGGATTCTCCACACAGATCTCATAATTTACAACCTACTATATCTTTGTTACTTCCTTTTTGCTAATTTATTATTCCAGCAGGAATATTTGACTTCTGCTTCTTGCTGGGGAAATATCTTATACATCAGCCTGTATGATGGTGTAATAACAGATGATGGCTGATGACTTCACTACACAACTCCCAACTATTAGCAACCCACAGAAGATCAATACTTGTATATGACCAGGTTCAATAACCAGAGCTTTACTTTGGTCAAAACTGTACAGATGAGAAGCCGACTATATAGCTATCCTGACCGGAGACACAGGAGGCTTATAGGCAAGATAACATGTATTTTCTTACCTTTTTATGGGGCTGCAGTCCCCACCTCCTGCGTTATTCAGTCAGACTTAGTCCATTCTTGCGGCTGCACAACCCTGTACTCTGCTCTGGCAGCGATTTATTGCAGTAACTATTTTGGATTGCACACTAAAACCTGTGTGCCACTATGAATGTATTGATCTCTGCTCCAAATTGGATATTAACCCCTTAACGCTCTGCGCCGTAGCTCTACGGCGCAGAGGTATAAGGGATGTATGAAGAGGGCTCACGGGCTGAGTCCTCTTCATACAGAGGTGGGGGTTTTTGCATTTTGCACAAAACCCCCACCGCTAATAACCGCAGTCGGTGCTTGCACCGATCGCGGCTATTAACTCTCTAAACGCCGCCCGCAAAGTCGCGGGCGGCGTTTAAAAGACGGCGGCGCGCGGGCGCCGCCATCTTTTTTTCGATCGCCACGCCCCCGAACGTCATCGGGGGGCGGCGATCGGTGACCATGGTAGCCTCGGGTCTTCTCTTGACACGAGGCTATATGGTTTATGCAGGTTCGTTACAATGAGCCAGTGGCTCATTGTAATGTAAGACCTGCAAAAACGCCATATATTGCAATACTGTAGTATTGCAGTATATGGTAGGAGCGATCTGATCATCTAGGGTTATTGTACCCTAGATGGTCTAAAAAATAGTGAAAAAAAAAAGAAAAAAAAAAGTTTAAAAAATAAAAAAAATTAATAAAATATTAAAAGTTCAAATCACCCCCCTTTCCCTAGAACGGATATAAAACATAACAAACAGTAAAAATAACAGACATATTAGGTATCGCCGCGTCCCAAAATGCCCGATCTATCAAAATATAAAAACGGTTACGGCCGGCGGTGACCTCCGAAGCGGGAAATGGCGCCCAAATGTCCGAAATGCGACTTTTACACCTTTTTACATCACATAAAAAATGAAATAAAAAATGATCAAAATGTCGTACAGACCTCAAAATGGTAGCAATGAAAACGTCGCCTCATTTCGCAAAAAATGACCCCTCACACATTTCCGTGCGCCAAAGTATGAAAAAGTTATTAGCGTCAGAAGATGGCAAAAAATTTTTTTTCTTTTTTGTACACATTCGTTTAATTTTTGAAAATGTATTAAAACACAATAAAACCTATATAAATTTGGTATCACCGCGATCGCACCGAACCAAAGAATAAAGCAGGCGTGTTATTTGGAGCGAAGAGTGAAAGTCGTAAAAACTGAGCCCACAAGAACGTGACGCACGTGCGGTTTTTTTTCAATTTTTCCACATTTGGAATTTTTTTTCAGCTTCGCAGTACACGGCATGTTAAAATAAATAACATTACGGGAAAGTAAAATTTGTTACGCACAAAATAAGCCCTCACACAGGTCTGTACACGTAAAAATGAAAAAGTTATGGATTTTTGAAGTTGGAGAGCGAGAAATGAGCCGGAAAACCCTCCGTCCTTAAGGGGTTAATATATATATATATAAATATATATATTAAATAATGTGTACGTAAAGAATCACACAGACATGGCCATGGTCAGTAAGATTCTCTTGCAATAGATCTCCTATAATTAGCTCCCTTATCTCTGCCTCCAGGAGGACTTTTTAAACAAAGACTTTAACCCAGACAAGCTTTAACCCTTTCTGTCCTCTTTACAAAGAATTTCATAGCAGCTGCTCAATGTACAATCAGTTTCTGTTTCCGGAATTAATACAGTTTCACGTTCTCCCACCGTCAAATCACCCCTGGTTCCTCCGGTTGTGAAATTACAACCTCATGACGTCTTACCACGACTTATGAGGGCCTTGTGCTTCTCAGCGTGCTGCGTCGACTCTCTATCCCTCTCTAACGTCCCTACCAAAAAGGAATTAGGTCTATGGGCAACACCACATGGGTACCAGTACAAAGTACCAGTACCGGCCCCAAACCCCTACTCAAGCTTCAAGGCTTGGGACTCCTAACTATCCCTCCCTACCTAGCCATCCGCCCAAAATCAAAATTCAACCGTCAGTGTCTACTATATGAGACCCGCACACAACTCAATACTCAATATCTTCACCGCTGCAGCAATAACCATAACCACGACTGGTCGGGAGAAGGCTTAGAGTAACCTGGGTTGGCAGTGACACTATAACAATATATAAATTCTTGGAGCTACACAGCAGAGTTCGAGACCTGTCACTTAGGCGCGGCCCTTGGGTCGGCTTAGAAGCGCAACTAACTCAAACCCCGGACCAACGACACAGGTAAGACAAAGATTCAAAAAATCAATGAACTTACCGTGTTCAGTGGAGTTGATCAGGCTCAGGTCAGTCCAGAGAATGGCCAGAAAACACCCCTTGATTGCCGGTCCAGGGGCCCTCTCGGCTCCTCGAGTGTAGTTCCCGGGTTTCGGCACCAGCTGTCAAGTTCTGCCCTTATTCACACAACCTCAGGTTCTCTAATGACTGATAACATTCACAGAGTTGAGCTCAGGAGAGATCAAACCAAGACAACGTATGGTATAAAATCTCAGTCTCTGCGTACTGTTGCCATCAAAGGTAAGGCAGATGTGAGATGCTTTATTTGTGTCACACAGTATTATACAGAAACCTGCAGTGGGGCAGGACAAAGGCTAAATTACTTAGGGATAAAGAAGTAATGTCCATAGTCCATTGGTTGGTAAATTATTACATGGGCATCGGAGACACTTCCCTGAAGTGGATATACAGTCGTAAATCCCTCTTGATAGATGTAAACATTGACTAAGAGAGATGCAAACAGCAGCTGTGGGGGGTCTTTCACTCCTTTGGTGGACAACAGTGAACTTTGATCAGCTTCAGCCATAGTCAAACATCTTCTTAGTTTCAACACTCAGCAAGTATATGAAAAATAAAAACATTTTCATTAATCATATGACAATACTTCACATGATGAACTTGCAGCCTAGATCTCCCGGCCCAAATGCTGCAAACTGGAACTGAACTCAGCATGTCAGTTCAGTCCTGGTTTGCAGCGTTCGGACCGGGAGATCCCGGCAGCACGTTCATGGCATCACACTCGCAAGTGTAGAACGGGTCTTAGCAAGAGAAACTCTGGAGACTTTACAACTGTGACAGAAATTTTGCAGTCTATAAAATTTTAAAAGTTTGGTTTACTTGAAAAACAAGTTAGTATTTTTTTCATAAAATAACAAAAAATTGCAAAAATGCTAAATCGTCCTTGATGAATGCTTGGAAAGAAAAAACCTGACGATAGTTGGGGCCTTACTACACAAACCCATTACAGAAATACGAAAAAAGGCTAGTGTCCTAGCCAAAGTCACATTTAAAAATCCGAATATTGCAATGCACATCAAAGATATATTTGATACAGTTCATATTTCAGCTATGTGCTCCTTTCTGAAAAAAGTCCATCTTGGTATCTCCTGCTACTGAAGGAAAGGCAACTTAATACCAACCTCAAATTAAAGAACAATAACGTTATAAATAAATAAGTACACTAAACAATGGGGGCATTCATTATTATTGGTGTTAGGTGTTGTCTTTTAGGGCCCAATTTTGGCAGTGCTTTGCACAGTGATTTTATATTGTGGCATATGGCCTTAAAGCACAACCATAAAGTTTATTCTTTCAAAAATCAATAGCTCTTGGGATGTAGAACAACTTTGCTAATTATCATGTTTACCTATATCCAGCAGTTAGTAATAGGCTCTTGCAATAGATTCTCTACAGGCTTTGCTGGTCTCTCTTATGATCCGCACATTTGTAATCAAGATACTGAGTAAAAGAGGGGAGGGGCTGCTACTCCCTACTCACAGTGGAGAAAGGAGGTCATGTGACAGTTCTCTCTGAGTGTATGGCAGAGCAAAGAGTGTTCAGTTCTGTGAATACAGATGTCTCCTATGCAGAATAGTGATATACAAGATCTCCCCTGTTCTCTATCAGTCCCAACATCCTAGTCTGTGATTCTACAAAACTTCCTCTGTCTCTCTATTCACCTTATGCTGCACCCCCTCCCATACCTTGTACTTGGCACTGTGCAGATAAGCTCATGTAGCATAGACTGTACACCAAATGTATTGTAACTGTTTAAACTATGCTTTATACTACTTGTTCCATGTTCCATGCTCCTCCATGTGTTGAAAACTGCCAGGCTACTCACTATATGCATCCTTTATGTGTAATATGCAGTATTCAGTTGATTTACTTGCAGGAATCTCATTAGTTTGCTGCTAAATTATTTAATGAGAGAACACAAGGTATCATAGGATCTGGACATAGCTTCAGGGCAGATAGAGGAAGAGGTTAGTCCCATTTCAACACTGGTGAGAAAGATTTTTGTCAAATGTTTTCTGAACAGAAAATCCCATAACTTTTGGAAAGAAAGGGGTGAGCAGCACAATATGTATATCATCGTATCGGCTTTTTACGGCGGTCATTAAGGGTACTTCTTCTGATGTAACGCCTTTCTACTGCGGCGGGTCAGAAGAAGATTTTAGGACATCGGGTCCTGCAAGTGCCAGTGTTGGTCTGTGATGTCACAGCCCAGACCCGGCAATAACACCCGGGATCGGAAAAACTCATTAATTAAATAAATAAATAAAATAAAAGTCCCATAATCTCTCTCCCCAGTTACACATAAAATACAAAGAAATATATAAAACACATACATATTTGGTATCACCGCGTCCGTATCAATCTGTACAATAAATCAATATTGAACCCGCTTGGTGAACGACGTAAAAAAAAACTAGAAAAACTTCCCCATATATACAATTTTTCAACAAACACCATCACTAAAAATGTTCTAAAAAGTGATCAAAAAAGTTACGTTCCCTAATATAATACGACTGAAAAGAACAACTCTTTTTGCAAAAAATAAGCCTTCAACCAGATCTGACAACAGAAAAATACAGAAGTTATGGCCCTAAAAAGTTGTCAATAGTAAAAACAATGCAATTTTCTCCAATATTGCTTTTGCTTAGGAAAATTGAGCAAAGATAAGAAAAACTATATAAATGAGGTATCACCGCAATCGTAGTGAACCAGAGAATAAAGATAAAATATTATTTTTATGTTACAGTGAGCGGGGGGAAAAAAACTGTTAAAAATCCAAAATAAAAATTGATGATTTTGTTTGTGTCCCCCTTGAAATAGTTAATAAAATCTCATGAATAAGTTATAGACTCCCAAAATGAATTATCTATACATTGTATCTCATCCCGTCAATGATAAGCCTCATAAGTTCGCATTAATAAAAAAAATAAAAATGTATAGCTTGTACCATATGACAATACAAATCTGCTGTGAATGGCGCCTCCTTTCATTCTATACTTGGCCGTATGCCCATACAGCAGTTTACCACCACATATGGGGTATCAGTACACTCAGGAGAAATTGGGCATCAAATGTTGCTTTAACCCATCTGAAACACTTAAAGGGTTAATAGACTTAATAAAAGGTGTTTTACATACTTTGAGGGGTGAAGGTTCTATAGTGGGGTAATTTATGGGGTTTTACAATTATTTAGGCCTTTCAAAGTCACTTGAAAACTGAGTTGTCCCTCAAAATGTGAGTTGTTGCAATTTTCATGAAAATGAGAAAAATGGCACCTAAAGTGCAAAGCCTCTTAACATCCTAGAAAAATGAGAGGATGCATAAAATATCATCTCAACATAAAGCAGACATTCCGTAAATGTTTAATTATCAAGCTTTTTGGGTAGTTTTACTTCCTGTCTGGAAAGCAGAACATTTGAAACTTGGAAAATGAAGAATTTTTACAACCTTTTGCCAAATTTTCACTTTTTTTCAGAGCGAAACGCTAAACTTATCGCTTAAATTTTATAACTAATATGAAGTACAATGTGTCACGAGTAGAGATGAGCAAGCACTAAAATGCTCGGGTACTCGTTATTCGAGACAAACTTTTCCCGATGCTCGAGTGCTCGTCTCGAATAACGAGCCCCATTGAAGTCAATGGGAGACTCGAGCATTTTTCAAGGGGACCAAGGCTCTGCACAGGGAAGCTTGGCCAAACACCTGGGAACCTCAGAAAAGGATGGAAACACCACGGAAATGGACAGGAAACAGCAGGGGCAGCATGCATGGATGCCTCTGAGGCTGCTTAATCGCACCATTATGCCAAAATTATGGGCAACAGCATGGCCATGACAGAGTGACAGAATGAAGCTAGATAGCATCTAAAACATCCAATAATTGACCCTGACACTATAGGGGACGGCATGCAGAGGCAGCGGCAGCAGCGGCAGGCTAGAGAGTGGCATGGCGACATACCCTAAATGGACTCAGGCTTCAAACCAATGGGTGGCAGAGAGGAACCAAAGGAGGTGAGCAAGAAGCGCTGAAATAATATTGGTAAATGATAAAAGTTTGCCAGTATATTTTGTGGATTACACAGCAGGGTGGCGACAAAGTTAACAAGTTTGTTGTGGAAGCCATGAAAACAACCCAAAATTCTGCCTGACACAGCTCGTTTGATAAGGGGACCATGTATGGAGGCAGTGAACTAGTAGTAGATTAAAGGTGCTGCAGTTAAAACTATGTTAGTTGGATCTTGGCATGGAGCTGCCGCTCCGCTGCCAGGCGAGCTTTCGCCAATCCAAGCCCCTGTCTCTAGGCTACTCCCCAAACAGCACTTCTAAGAACCTTTTGTATAAGATCAAGTGTAGTAGCGTTCTTATAAGTTTAGAATATGGCGGGTGACGGGAATGTAAACAGATGCGCAAGAAGCGCTGAAATAATATCGGTAAATGATAAAAGTTTGCCAGTATATTTTGTGGATTACACAGCAGGGTGGCAACAAAGTTAACAAGTTTGATGTGGAATGGCCTGTAATAGCTCTTGGGCGGTGTGCCTTTTATCGCCTAGGCTCAGCAGTTTGAGCACCTGCTGTCGCTTAGCGACGGCACTGCTGCTGTGCCTAGAGCTACCGACTGATGGCGCCATGCCCACGGATGGTAGTTCGGAGGAGGAGGTGGAGGAGGGGTGGGAGGAGGAGGAGGCATAGTAGGCCTGAAAGACCTGGACCGAGGTAGGCCCCGCAATCCTCGGCGTCGGCAGTATATGACCAGCCGCAGGGTCAGACTCGGTCCCAGCCTCCACCAAGTTAACCCAATGTGCCGTCAGCGATATATAGTGGCCCTGCCCGGCAGCACTCGTCCACGTGTCCGTGGTCAGGTGGACCTTGTCAGAAACGGCGTTGGTCAGGGCACGGATGATGTTGTCTGACACGTGCTGGTGCAGGGCTGGGACGGCACATCGGGAAAAGTAGTGGCGGCTGGGGACCGAATACCGAGGGGCGGCCGCCGCCATGAGGTTGCGAAAGGCCTCGGTCTCTACTAGCCTATAGGGCAGCATCTCCAGGCTAAGCAATCTGGAGATGTGGACATTAAGGGCTTGGGCGTGCGGGTGGGTTGCACTATATTTACGTTTCCGCTCCAGCGTCTGGGGTATGGAGAGCTGAAAGCTGGTGGATGCTGTGGAGGATCGTGGAGGCGACGATGGGGTTTTTGTGCCAGGGTCCTGGGCAGGGGGCTGACTATCAGCTGACACAGGGGAAGGAGCAGTGGTGTGCACGGCCGGAGGTGAACGGGCTTGGTGCTACTAAGTGGGGTGTTTAGCATTCATATGCCTGCGCATACTGGTGGTAGTTAAGCTAGTAGTGGTGGAACCCCTGCTGATCCTGGTTTGGCAAAGGTTGCACACCACAGTCCGTCGGTCATCCAGTATTTCCTTAAAGAACCTCCAGACTTCTGAAAATCTAGCCCTCGCCGCGGGAGCCCTCGCCACGGGAGCTTCACTACGTGACACATTTGGCGCTGATGCACCTGCTCTGGCCCTGCCTCTCCGTCTGGTCCCACCACTGCCTCTTCCAACCTGTTCTGGTCGAGGACTCTCCTCCGTCTCAGAAGCACTGTGTTCACCCGGCCTCTCAACCCAGCTTGGGTCTGTCACCTCATCATCCTCCGATCCCTCAGTCTGCTCCCCCCTCGGACTTCCTGCCCTGACAACAACTTCACCACTGTCTGACAACCGTGTCTCCTCATCGTCGGACACCTCTTTACACACTTCTTCCACTACGTCAAGAAGGTCATCATCACCCACAGACTGCGACTGGTGGAAAACCTGGGCATCGGAAAATTGCTCAGCAGCAACCGGACAAGTGGTTTGTGACTGTGGGAAGGGTCCAGAAAAAAGTTCCTCAGAGTATGCCGGTTCAAATGCCAAATTTTCATGGGAGGGGGCAGACTGGGGGGAGGAGGCTGAGGTGCAGGAGCTGGAGGAGTGCCGATTTCGGTGACATGGGTGGACTGCGTGGAAGACTGACTGGTGGACAAATTGCTCGAAGCATTGTCGGCAATCCACGACATCACCTGTTCGCACTGTTCTGGCCTCAACAGTGCTCTACCACGAGTCCCAATAACTTCAGACATGAACCTAGGGAGTGTAGCTCTGCGGCATTCCCCTGCTCCCTCATCAGCAGGTGGTGTCTCACCCCACCCAGGACCATGGCCTCTGACCCCTGCAGTAGTTGGACGCCCACGTCCCCGCCCTCGTCCTCGTCCTCTACCCCTAGCCCTCGGGTTAAACATTTTGAAAATGAAAGTTATAACTTTATCTTTTTTTTGTGTTTTTTTTGTGTTTTTTAGTTTTTTTTTGTGTTTTTTAGTTTTTAAAACCAAACAATGCTATCCTATTGCTATGGCTATTTTCTAGCCAAGTATGAAAGCACACTGCTATGCCAGATGAGATGACGCTGAGTTATGAAAAAATAAACGTAAAATAAAAAGAAACTGCCAGACTGTGCCTAATTGAAATCCAACCCCTAATAAATTTTCCCACTTCGGTCTTTGCGATGGATATGTGCGTCACTAAGCGCTAAACACAGCGGTCGCAAGTCTCACTCCAAATTCCTCACAATTGGCTAGTATATGCACTGCAGCAAGGACAGCCACCAGCAGATCAACCAGAAATAAAATATATATAACGCTATTGTAGGCGTAAGTAAGCCGTTTGGATTCTCCTTTGGCTATTTTCTAGCCAAGTATGAAAGCACACTGATGAGATGACGCTGAGTTATGAAAAAATAAACGTAAAATAATAAGGAAATGGCAGACTGTGCCTAATTGAAATCCAACCCCTAATAAATTTTCCCACTTCGGTCTTTGCGATGGATATGTGCGTCACTAAGCGCTAAACACAGCGGTCGCAAGTCTCACTCCAAATTCCTCACAATTGGCTAGTATATGCACTGCAGCAAGGACAGCCACCAGCAGATCAACCAGAAATAAAATATATATAACGCTATTGTAGGCGTAAGTACGAGCATCAAGCTCGGACGAGTATGTTCGCTCATCTCTAGTCACGAGAAAACAATCTCAAAATCACCTGGATATGTTAAAGCGTTCCGAAGTTATAACCAATTATCATGCGACATGTCAGATTTGAAAAATCGAGCCTAGTCATTGAGCTGAAAACTAGTGTCGGTGATAAGGGGTTAAAGGGGGAATCACATAAGAGAATGAGAAAACCAATTTACACAAGGAAAGAGTGAGTTTGATAAATTACCAAGTAATTTTATGTAGCAGACAGAAAAAAAGACAAAAAAGGCAAAAACTTGCCAAAACAGAGATAACATCTTTATTTTCCAGATTGTTTTGTGCATGTTAGTTGAATTGCCTATCTGTGACTTTTTAAAAAGTTGAAAAAAATGTGTAAATGGTTGCTTAGTCCTAGCTCGTGGACTTGTCCAGAAGAAACAGAAAAACCCTTTGCAACTTTGGGTGAAAAAAAGTCTAACTTTTTCTAAAAATCTCACAACCTCAATACAAAGCAAATATGTTAGACCAGCAAGCACAATTTAACAATAGAAAAAACTAATTAAACTAAAAAACAAGCAAATAAAAAAACATGACTGACTAGACTGACAGGAAAACAGAAAAACTCTTAAGAGTTATTTCCAAGATGGAAAACAAGGGGTACTATAACTACCATGATCTCATAGTTTTCAGTTACAGTTCTCTCTAATGCTCCTCTGCTGCTCCCAATGATCTTGTAAGTGATAATTTAATAGAGTGTCCTGCACTTTTTCCACAGTAATGTTAACATATATTCCCCTTACCACAACTTCTAATTAAATCTTCACAAAGCTTCACTCAGGTAGCATCTCACAACACTGCTGTTGATGCTGAATTTCTCAGTTCTCTGGCTATACTGTGATTCCTCAGCCAATACCAAGTTACTGAGGTGAGAGCTGGGATTGGGTTGGTGCTATAAGGCATAAATCTCATACACTGGTGTTGTCACATAGGCTGTGATTGACCCTCTTTTGATGAATGTGTGTATGATTGCCCACCTGTATGTGATGAATGTGTGTAAAAATGGTCCAACAATATGTTATGAGTTAGGCCCACTCCATCAAATTTTAAAAATAACTATTCTATGTGGTGAGTGCGGTTACTGAAAAAATACCCAATGTTTTGAATCATCATTTTGCCACAAAAAATGTAATAAAAACTGATAAAAAGCTCAAACAGGCAATCTAATGGTAGCATTTACAACTCAAGTCATCCAGAAACAAAATACACTTTACAAAGCTCCCTATACTGCTGAATGAAAAAGAATTAATTATATATTTGAAAATTGTATAAAACTATAATAAACTCTATAAATGTGGCATCTCCAGTTCCCATTGACTGCCTGGTCCTGGCAACTCACTGGTAAACACAGATGAAAAGTATGACCACTTATATACGTACAAGATATTGGGAGATGGATGACATAACCCCATACTACCTAAACTCTCAGAATACCCACAAAAGAATATATAATACCAAAACTATAGAATGATGACTAAATACTTGCAAAAATGTATCTAAAGGTACAGTCATGGCCAAAAGTTTTGAGAATGACACAAATATTATATTTTCACATGAGTTGTTGCCCTCTGGTTTATATGTGTTAGATGTTTTTATCACATACAGAAATACAAGTGCAATCATATTATTAGTAAAAAAAAGCTTTTATTGAGAGTTAGAATGAGTTAATGCAGCAAGTCAATATTTGCAATGTTGAACCTCTTTCTTCAGGACCTCTGCAATTCTCCCTGGCATGCTCTCAATCAACTTCTGGACCAAATCCTGACTGATAGCAGTCCATTCTTGCACAATCAATGCTTGCATTTTGTCACAATTTGTTGGTTTTTGTTTGTCCACCCGTCTCTTGATGATTGACCACAAGTTCTCAATGGGATTAAAATCTGGGGAGTTTCCAGGCCATGGGCCCAAAATCTCTATGTGTGGTTCCCTGAGCCATTTAGTTATCATCTTTGCTTTATGGCAAGGTGCTCTATCATGCTGGAAAAGGCATTGTTGATCACCAAGCTGCTCTTGGATGGTTGGGAAAAGTTGCTCTTGGGGGACATTCTGGTACCATTCTTTATTCATGGATGTGTTTTTAGGCAAGACTGTGAGAAAGCCGATTCCTTTGGCTGAGAAGCCGCCCCACACATGAATGGTTGCAGAAAGCTTTACAGTTGGCATGAGACAAGACTGGTGGTATCACTCAACTTGTCTTCTCCGAACAAGCTGTTTTCCAGATGTTCCAAACAATCGGAAAGGAGATTTATCAGAGAAAATGACTTTACCCCAGTCCTCAGCAGTCCACTCCCAGTACCTTTTGTAGAATATCAGTCTGTCCCTGATGTTTTTTTCTGGAGAGAAGTGGCTTCTTTGCTGCCCTCCTTAACACCAGGCTTTGCACCAAGAGTCTCCGCCTCACAGTGTGTGCAGATGCACTCATACCTGCCTGCTGCCATTCCTGAACAAGCTCTGCACTGCTGGTAGCCCGATTCCAAAGCTGAAACACTTTTAAGAGACCGTCCTTGCACTTGCTGGTCCTTCTTGAGCGCTCTGGAGCCTTTTTCGCAACAATGGAACCTCTCTCCTTGAATTTGTTGATGATGCAATAGATTGTTGACTGAGGTGCAATCTTTCTAGCTGCAATACTCTTCCTTGTTAGGCCAGTTTTCTGCAGTGCAATGATGACTGCACATGTTTCTTTAGAGATAACCTTGGTTAACAGAAGAGAAACAATGATGCCAAGCACCCGCCTCCTTTCAAAGTGTCCAGTGTCCAGTTCTTACTTAATCATGGCAGCTTGATCTCCGGCCCTGTACTCGTTAACACACACACCTGTGTTAATTGAGCAATCACTGAAACAATGTTAGCTGCTCCTTTTAAGGCAGGCCTGCAATGAAGTTGAAATCTGTTTTGGGGGAAAAAGTTCCTTTTAGTAGGCAAATATTGACTTTGCAATTAATTGCTGTTAAGCTGATCACTCTTTATAACACTCTGGAGTACATGCAAATTGCCATTATAAAACCAAATTAACATTTGTATCATTCTCAAAACTTTTGGCCATGACTGTACATTTTCATTGAATCAAGTATAATTTAGCTCTATGGGCAGGGTTGTTTAATTTTAATGCAGAAAATTATCTATAATATCTCTGTCTTCCTTAATATATACATAAAGTTACATCCCCATTTCTTTTCTTTAGAGCATTTATATTTTTATAACAGTATTAGAATTGTAATTTATATAATTATCTCTGCTTCTATATAAATAAATTTGCTTGTTTAATTTTACTCCTCTAATTGAGATCTTTGTAAGCCTGGAAATGCAATACTTCTTCTTAACCCCTGGCTTTCAATCTTGTAAATACCCTTTGCTTCTGGTTGATTAAACTCAGTACTTTCCAATTCATCCACATTGATTTCCATGTTTATGTTATACATCTTTATACACTCCCAATTCATCTTAATTATCCCTATTTTCGAGAACTTGATCCCTGTGTATATGATTAGTCTGCTAATGGCCAAGGCAATTGTTTTGCTTTAATTTTTGGCTTTCCCACCCTTTCAAAGACCTATTACTATTAAACATTTTTTTATAAACATAGCAGTTTGATAACCTTTTTGGTACAAGTTGTATTTTGTAATTGCATCTTCTTATTTCTGTTATAATGTACAATTAACATACTTGCCTGTCGTAAAATTGTACTTTAATCTACGTCCATTCCTAGCACAGGCTATAGGTAGTGTGCAGGAGAGGGCAGGAATACCCTGGCCCACTGTGTGGCCTCGAAACAGCCTCCTTCATGCCCCTCTTTGCCCACTTGAGCATTGAGGCGGCATAAAGGGGAAAATTGTTACAGTTCTTGGCTGTGCAACATAAATTAAGACTATTTTAAGGTTTGTACATCAGTAAACTGGTATGCAAGCTTTGATAAATCCCCCCAATGAATATATTTTTAAAAGTTTGAATATGTATAGATTTTCCAAACACACAACTACCTTACAGCCTTTGTGTCTGCTAACTATGGAAACATATTAAGCCCAGCTTAAGAAGTCCTGCAGTTTATTATTTAAACGGTCGTGGCATCACAAGTGTAAGTCCCCTAAAGGGACATTTTAAAAAAAGTAAACTTTTTTAAAATAATTGAAAAATGTAATAAATAACAAAAAAAATCACTCATTTCCCCCAAAATTTTGTTATTATATAAAAAAAATGTAATTTAAAAATGACATACTAAATGGCTATTGCCACATTCTCTGTGAAGTTCACTAAGAAGTTATTATGTTACTATACCCGTTTTGTGAAAGACATAAAAAACTTGAACACAAAGTGATCAAAAAGCTGGCTGTACCCTTAAATAGTACCAATTAAAATGTTATTTTATAATGTGATAAACAAGCTCTAATAATGCTTCTTTGAATAAGGAAAATGTTTTAGCTCTCAGGATGTGATCAATTGAGTTCAGTTCAAAAAGTTTTTATTTTGCTAAAGTTATTAAATGTAAAAAAAAACTGTTCATAAGGATGTATCCTAAATTAGCATTTTTATACTGTACATTGAACCCATTGGAAAATACATGTATTACAACGAGAAAAGTATTTCAGAAGTTTAGCATAGAACAACAAAAATACAATCCAAATGTGAATAACATACCGATCCCTCCCCCCCCCACAAATCCCACATCAACCCAATACCCATATAACTTTCTATATGTCTAAATGTATCTCTTCTCCCCCCCCCCAACAATCTCTAACATCGGACTCCAGTAATATCCTAGTAACATCCCCAGTCCCCTCCCCCCCACACATCTACAAATAGTGTTCTTCAAAGAGTCTCTTTTAGTCTATTGTAGACTGAAATTTCACCCAATTTCCCCAAATCTCCTGATGTCTTGCATGTTTTCCTCTCAAAAATGCTGTTAACTCCTCCATCCTCCTTATCTCCTCAACTCTCTGAACCGATTCTCTACTTGTGGGTGTATTTGTTTTTTTCCAGTTTGAAACTATGCATTCTCTTACTGCATTTACTAGGGGACCCACAATAGAGGATCCATATCTTACAGGTGGAGTCCCTGACATATGTAGTAGTCCAACAGGAAGATCCAATTCTATGTCACCCTGATCCAATTGACTCAGAATTCATCCAACTGAATTCCAAAGAGGGTGAATTTTGGGGCACTCCCAAAAAATGTGTACTAAGGTACCTCTATCTCTTTCACATCTCCAACATAGAGGTGGATGGATACCTCTTGTTCAATACTTCGGGAACTCTATACCATCTTGATAATATCTTAAATCCTAGTTCCTGTGTATTGGAAGCTAGTGTCTTGAAGGTTTTAATCGATTACAAAATGGTGTTGAGGTAGTTGACATACAACTCCCAAAGAAATTTGTGAATTTTTGGTGCTTGAACACTGCCATATCTTGTTTGGATCAATCATCTGTATAAGGTTTAGGTAAGCAGGGTGATCAGAGTGGCTCAGACCAAAAAAGCATTTCCATCACTATTAGGTGCCTTAGCTAATTTTACTAAGAGAATAAGACTCCTGAAGATTGTTTTGTCATAGATTGTCCCAAAGTCAAAATGCATTGAAGTCTTGTTCTTTTAAGACAACCTTATAAGACACCAAATTGTCCCACCATTGTACTTTTGCACCAAGGTAGCCCCATTCTGAAAACCCAGGTTCCCAGAACTTTTTCAAATTATGGGAGAAATTGTTATGCTATTTGTTAAATGATTATATTACCAAAGGACAAAATAACAAAGTATAACCTTAATCAAGAGAAAAAAAACTTTGTTTTCTTTTATATTTACAAGTATAATTTTCGGCATTTCTTTCTAACATTAAGACAAAATTGTTCATTTATATCCATTTTGCACTCATAGTTAGAATATCTCATATTAGCATGGAATCAGATCTTGCAACTTGTTTTAGTTCTTTCACTCACTGATATACCTAAGATAAAAGTGCATAGTCTGCTAATTCTTGTGTGATTTAATAGCCTGGCCAATCGTCAACAGTAATGCAATCCAGATATTCAAAGGAACTTTATACTGCTTTCTATCATGCACAGTAAATTAAAATGTTCCATTAACTAAACAAATTCCACTTGCAATAAATCACACTGCTACGAGTAAATCACAGTTAGTGAAAACAAAATTATAATTCCATCACATTGATTAAGTGGACGCAAGAAATTGTAAGATATATCATATTTAATGAAAACAGTGTAATTATTAAATACCAGTAACTGTGCTACCAGTAAAGTTGCTATGATACAGTATTACCTTTCCCTTTCACTGTACAGAAAGTTTTTAGAAATATGACTCTATTTGCATCTTAATTGAATATCTGCATGTGTCTGCTTGCCCTTCATCCAGTCAATTTGATGTGAGTTTGGTATATAGGACTATGCTATTGCTAAACCAGTAAAAAAAATCTGCTGATGTTCTTCAGAATGAATTTCAAACTGTGGGCTAATCTTTTAAGAGTTGTGTTTTTTGTAGACATAGAAAAGAAAAAAAGAAAATTACATTTGAATATCAATATCAATGTAACTAAAGGGGCGTATTCAAATGGCATGTCATAATAATTATGGTTTAACATTAGTTAGAACTGAAACCTGGTTCTCTAGCATGATTAGTGAAAATATGGACGACTCGACTCAAGTATAAGCCGAGGGTGTAGTATACATCCTGCCCCCATGTAGTATATTTAATACTCAACCTCCGGTGTCCCCGATGTTCGTTGCGGCTACCGGTGGCGTAGCGGCTTCTTCTCTCTTCTATCTTCTCTCTTCTCTCTTCTCTAGCCGGCAGAGTTGTGTCCTTGGATCTGCCGGCCGTCGAACACTGCGATGCGACGCTGTCTCCACTGCAGTGCTGCATCATAGTGTGCGATGGCCGGCAGATCGCAGGATGTGACTCTGCCGGCTAGAGCAGAGAGAAGATAGAAGAGGAGGCAGGGGGAGGGGGAGCCGCCGGGAGCTGTGGCGGGGATCCGGAGCTGCCGGGAGCCGTGAGGAACATCGGGGACACCGGAGGGTGAGTATTACATTTTTTTTTATCATTGACTCATGTATAAGCCGAGGTGAGGTTTTTCAGCACATTTTTTTGTGCTGTAAAACTTGGCTTATACACGAGTATATATGGTATTATAAAGAACAGAATAAAACTTTGCTGAGTAGCATGTTGTGTGGACAGAAGAAAAAGTGGTCCACAGTTCATTTCAATAATGAAAGCAGGCTTAATTTATTTGGATCTAGATTTGGATGTGTGTCAACAAACTGAGAAAGTACTGACTAGAGCGAACATACTCATTCGAGCTTGATGCTCGTTCGAGCATTAGCATGTCAGGGCCGGAAAAACAGACAATACTCTCTTCTCTCAGACACTCCAAATTAGGGGAGCATGCGTGCACATAGTAAGAGAAGACAGAAGACTCAAGTTCTGTTTTAGTCTTAACTCATGCTCTTAATTCGCCATGCAGAAAAGAGAACTGAACTGAAGTTTATTTCCTGATACATAACTTTTTATATTCATACAAAAAGGCGTGGTTACATACATTAGAATCATTACAATTGGTGATAGCTAAGCATATATGTCTGGCCCCCGACCCCTGCTGATTGGTCCTCAAAACTAGGCCTTAATTGCTATGCCAGGGGAATTTCCAATCATCGTTGTCTTCAGTAAATCGGCCGTTGGTCAGGATGCCGGTGCTACTCTTAACAAATATCTGCTTTGATCATAAGACTTGAGGTTCGCTGACAAAGCTATATATCTGGTTAAAACTGGTTTAAGGGAAAAGCTCTGTATTTCATAACAAAAATATAGGGCAAAGGGCACATGTATACAATCATAAAGCATGTAATTATTATAGACATATAATCATTATCTTGACCCTCACGAGCATACTCGCAACTGCTTGGTGCTCAGACGAGTATTTCGCCCGATTGAGAAAATGTCATCTCGTGGCTTTTCGGCGGCCAGAAACAGAGCCAATCACAAGCCAGGAGACTCTGCAGTACACCCAGCATCACGTGGTACACTTACATGTCGATTGCAGTGCTTGGCTGGCCTGATCAGGTGACCCTGGAATAGACTAGCCCCTGACCGGGCTGCTCGGATCATCTGGATGCCGTTAGGGAGAGAACTGTTGGTGTAGGTTAGAAACTAGCCATAGCAATCATCTTCTGTGGTTGCTGTCTGATTTCTTCTACACGTTTTGTTCTATAAAAAAAACCCCACAAATAAATAAAGAAATAAAAAAAATAAAGAAAACACAAAAAAATACAGTGTATTTTTCTGTTTTGTCTATATAATAATACTTTAATTTTGAAAATGTTGAACCTGAGGGTTAGGGGTAGAGAACGAGGGCATGGGTGTGGGCGTCCAATTACTGCAGGGGTCAGAGGCCGTGGTTCTGGGCGGGGTGAGACACCACCTACTGATGAAGGAGCAGGGGAACACTCCCTAGTGAAGTTGTTGTCAGGGCAGGAAGTCTGAGGGGGGAGCAGACTGAGGGATCGGAGGATAATGAGGTGACAGACCCAAGCTGGGTTGATAGGCCGGGTGAACACAGTGCTTGTGAGACGAGTCCTCGACGAGAACAGGTTGGAAGAGGCAGTGGGGGGTAATGAAGTAATGTAATGAAGTAATGAAGCTCCCGTGTCGAGGGCTAGATTTTCTGAAGTCTGGAGGTTCTTTAAAGAAACAGCGGATGACCAACGGACTGGATGTGCAACCTGTGCCACACCAGGATCAGCAGGGGTTCAACCACTACTAGCTTAACCACCACCAGTATGCGCAGGCATATGAATGCTAAACACTCCACTCAACGGCACCAAGGCCCTTCACCTCCGGCCGGGTCCACCACTGCTCTTTCCCCTGTGTCATTTGCTGCCTCTGCTAGTCATCCCCCTGCCCAGGACCCCGGCACAAACACCTCACAGGCGAAAACCACACCTTCGCCTCCACGATCCTCCACAGTGTCCACCAATGTCTCCATGCGTAGCGTACAAGTCTCTATACCCCAGACGCTGGAGCACAAGAGGAAATACAGTTGCACCCACCCACACGCCCAAGCCCTCAACATCCACATCTCAAAATTACTCAGCCTGGAGATGCTGCCCTATAGGCTGGTAGAGACCGAGGCCTTTGGTGGCCGTCCCTCGGTATTCGGTCCCCAGCCACCACTACTTTTCCTGATGTGCCGTCCAAGCCCTGCACGTGTCAGACAATATCATCCGTGCCCTGACCAGCGCCATTTCTGACAAGGTCCACCAAACCACGGACATGTGGACGAGTGCTGCCGGGCATGGACACTATATATCGCTGACGCCACATTGGGTGAACTTGGTGGAGGCTAGGACTGAGTCTGACCCTGGGGCTGCTCATATACTGCCGACGCTGAGGATTGCTGGGGATTACCTCGGTCCTGGTCTCTCAGGCCTACTATGCCTCCTCCTCCTCCAACCCCTCCTCCACCTTCTCCTCTGAATTACCATCCGTGGGCATGGCGCCATCAGTCGGTAGCTCTAGGCACAGCAGCAGTGCCATCGCTAAGCGACAGCAGGCGGTGCTCAAACTGCTGAGCCTAGGCGATAAAAGGCACACTGCCCAAGAGCTATTACAGGGCATCATGGCGCAGACCGATCTGTGGCTGGCACCGCTGAACCTGAAGCCAGGCATGGTTGTGTGTGACAATGGCCATAACCTGGTGGCGGCTCTACAACTCAGTAGACTGACAAATGTGCCATGCCTGGCCCATGTGTTAAATCTCATAGTTTAGCAGTTCCTCAAGAGATATCCCAATCTGTCTGATTTGCTCACGAAGGTGCGCCGCATCTGTGCGCATTTCAGAAAGTCAGGGCACCCTCAGGGCAGCGCAGCACCGCCTCCAACTGCCCGCTCACCAACTCTTGAGCAGGGTCAGTGTCAGGGTCAATTATTGGGTGTTTTAGATGCTATCTCGCCTCACTCGGTCATCACCATGCTGTTGCCCTATAATGGTGAGATTAGGCAGCCTCAGAGGCATCCTCGCATGCTGCCTCTACTGTTTCCTGTCTATTTCCGTGGTGTTTCCATAATTTTCTGAGGTTTCCAGGTGTTTGTCCAAGCTTCCCTGTGCAGAGTCTTAGTCCCCTTGAAAAATGCTGGAGTCTCCCATTGACTTGAATGGGGTTCGTTATTCGAAACGAGCACTCGAGCTTCGGGAAAATTTCGACTCGAGTAACGAGCGCTCGAGCATTTTAGTGCTCGCTCAACTCTAGTACTGACTCTAAAGTGTGTAAAAAAAGTCAGTGAAAGGTGATGGAGGAAAGGTCATGGTTTGAGTAATGTTTTCTGCAACAGGAGACCTCTAATACAGCAACATGGCAGAGTGAATGCAAGTGTGTTTTAGAACCTTCTGCAACAACATGTGGTTCCTTTCTTGCATTCTTTACTCAATCAGCCAGCAATATTTTTACCGGTGACAAAGTTATAGGTAAGAAACCTACACCAGTTGCCGAACTGTGAAAGAAACTTGGAGAAGAGTGGACCAAAATCACACCAGAGCAACATGAGAGATTAGTGATGTCCTGTGGCTGCAATTGTGCTGAAGTCATTCAATGCAAAGGCTGATTGGTAAATAATGTAACCTTCAGAAATATTTATTTTAACCCCTTTCCGATATTTGATATAATAGTACTGCATGGCGGGAGGTGAGTTCCCCCATTATGCAGCACTATTAGGTCAGACTCCTGGGACCGGCTCCGTTCAGTATTTTACAGCTATGTATATTACAGCTAACACACGTCTCTAACAACCGTTGATACCGCTGATCGCAGGCTTTAACCCCTTACACGCCATGGTCACATAAGGGTGTTCTAACGCATACCGGATCCCCCTGCTTGTTCGCTTGTTCAAGCCAACCTGTGAGTAATAAAGAAAATACAGTTTTGTTTACTAAAAATAATTAATTAAATAAAGAAAAGTCCCCTAAACACAAACATTCCAAAAACCCCCAAATCACAAAAAAAACAACATATTTGGTCTTGCCGCATCCGTAACAATCTGTACAATAAACCTGAAACATTATTGGACCGGCTAGGTGAACCATTTTATACATCTATAATCTCCTGAAGCGCTGGTGCCTTTCTTATTGAACTCTTATACAGTATACAGCCCCCCATTTAACTATATACAGAACCTCATATAAAGCCCACTCCAAGTAACTTGGAGTAAATTTAACCCCTATTAAGAAAACCCCTATTTTTTAAATATATACAGTACCTCATAACAGCCCTACCCATAAAAACTTGCCTTTCACAGTACAGCACAGCATGAGATGTTATCACATGTTGGTGACTGCACATGTGTAATATACAGGTGTAATGCCAATACCAATATCAATCACACGAAGGACGCTGTATACAATATACAAAATAGTATCTCAGCAGGTGTTTCATTTTGTATGTTTTCACACCTAATTTAGTTATATACAGCACATTCCCCCAGACGAAGGCTAGCGCCGAAACGCGCGTTGGGGATCATTCGGTCCGTGGGACACTTGGGACACACCAAACACTAGGGGTAAGCAATGTTCTCTTAACCTTTTTTGAATGTATCTTAGCTCAATATGTATACATAGACCCACACCTTCTCTTAGGATGCACTAGCACTTTGACTGGCCTGTTGAGACATTGTGGCAATTTACTATCTGCATTATGCACTTTATAATATGAAGTGGTATGGATATGCACTAGCACTTTGACTGGCTTCTTTGAGACATTGTGGCGATCCATTATTTGCACTGTGCACTTTATGATATCTAGTGATCTCTCCGCCCCCCCCCATTGATGTGCCCACGACTACTTGATTTATCCATGGTGATGAATGCCCATCCTCACCCGCATCCCGATACCTGCATCTATTTTCCTTCCCCCATTTTTATCTTGTATTTTAATATACATCTGCATTGTATATATTTAATAAAGACGTTGTCACTTTATCTTTGTGTGTAAATTGGCCTAATTTCTAAATAGGTGTTTGTGTTGTAGACTGGCCAATAGAGAAGGTCTTAAGTATTTGAGGAGCAACAATTACTAGCAAACATTATTAGATATTTTTACTCCTCCCTATGTAACCCCAAAAGTGGTATTATATACAGCACTCCCCAGTTCAATTAATATCTGACCCCATATGCCCCCCATCTTCACCTCCCCCAGTTAATTCATGCCCGTGCAACAGTGAAGTGCAGACAAATGGGTTTGTACTGCGCTGTGCCACGGTACCACTTGCATTGTTGTCTTAAAGACACTGCTGCAAGTGATAGAGATAGTACAGACCTGCCAGCAGCAGGTCCTTACTTCCAGAGGGTGACCCCACTGGAAGTTGAACAACATTGATATTGAGTGTTTATAACCTGGAAATAAGCTCATACTTGGGTCTTCACTTTAACTTCACCTTTAACTTTACTAATCGGAAATATAATTTACAATAATATAATTTAATAAGTATTCTGAAAACAAATACTAATTGTAAATTTATGTCAACTTTATTCACACTGTTGCAAACATGCTTAGCAGGGAGAAATATTTTTGTGCTTTCTTCTAACTTTTGTCACTACTTCTAATTTTTAGGTTGTATTGAAACGTAAATTTTAGACAAGAAAGGAAAAATGTTTTGCATCAACACAAGTATTAACCTCAAATTAAAGGGGAAGGGATTTCTGACTTTTGAAAATTTTTATTTAGAAAATTAATACATTAAATATAGTAAAGCAATAATTTTCAATCGGAACATATTTATGTACAGATAATCACACATTTATGATTCCTTACATTGGTAACTTACATTAGTTAAATATTAAGGTTGATTATAAGTGAAAAAGTTAAATCAGTCTGAAAATGCTTTGTTATTTACTTCAGCCCTATCATCTTCATACTCTACATTTTACTCCGTAGTTTCTGCTGAATTCCATTTACCTAGCACTCTATAAGAAGCTCAATGAGTAGTCAGATTGCAGGCTTGTTTCATAAAGAGCGCCTCCCACCTAGGAGAATGGTCGTACAGCATGACTGACTTCTCCATGACTTGTGGCTGAAAGGCTTTGCACTTCTAACTGAGGATGAGCTTGGCAAAGTTGATCCCATGGAAGTTGACACACTGTCTGCCCTGTAATTGACCAATTCCTCAATGTTGTGTGACCTATGGCTGCCTACCAGCAATTGTTGCACACCCTGGCAACCACTTGCACTAGAGGAACTTGGAGCAGGAAGAAATTGTACATTCCCTCTCCCTGCAGCAATAACTCCATCACTACCACCAGCAGCAGCACCACGGCCACATCCCTGTCTTTTAATATCTGCATTCCTGAAAAACTTTAGTTTAACAGACCTTCAGTACCAAAAAAATATTGTGACAGAACCTTTATAATCAAGATATTACTCCATGCTCTTTACTGACAACAACACTTTTATGATTCATGTATTAAAACACCCTATTCTCTGACAACCACACTTTTTGATCTGCCTATTAGTGTGCATAATTATTACTAACAACACTTTTCTGATCTCTGTATTAGTGTGCACTATTCTCTCTAGCAACACTTTCTGATCCAAGATTTAGAGTGTACTATTCTCACCAATAACAACACTTATCTGCTTCATGTATTAATCTCTGCTATTCTCAATAGCATGATTCTAAGATCTAGGTACCCTATTGTGGTCGGATGAGTATAAAATGTAAATCCCAGATTAAAAGAATTTGTAATGAGAAAATCCAAAGAGAGTGGTATGGCAGATACTTCTCCCCTCCAAACGACCAATATATCATCTATGTATCTGCCATACCACGCCAAAATTGCACCCCCATGCAGACACCTCTGGCCTGTACATAGTGATTATTGACAAATATAAAGTAATTGTGTGTCATCAAAATATTAGACATGTCCACCATATATTGTTTGAGTTCTGAAGTGTAGTCACTATACTTATGTAGGTGGAACTATAGTGCACAGATTTCAACACTATGTGGAATGGATGTGTATAGTGATGTGACATTGGAAGTCAGCGAGTGATATTCTAAACTCTATTGCAAATTGGACAAAAAAAAATAAAACATTGTGTGTGTCTTGAAAATAACCTGGCAGCTGCTCAGATTTTAATTGATTGATGGGATGCCTGATATAATGGGTTGCATCGGTGGTGGTGATACCCCCTTGTGTTCTTTCGGAAGTGCATGCATTATGGGGACAAGAGGGCATGACCCAAATATTTGATCATTCTGTACTTGATTTAGAACTTCCAACATAATACCATCCTGTAAACGCTGTTTTTGAAAACAACGTCGGGTTACCGCATAATTTTCAATAGGTAGAAAGCTTAAGAATTCAAGTACCTGTTTTATATATATGGAATTGTTCATAATCACAACCGACCCCCCTTGTCTGACTTTTTTACAGTTATAATTTTATGTTTGAACTTCTTTATGTATGGCATCTAGTGACAATAGGGGATTTTGTGATTTAGAAGTTTTAGATCTCTATCCTCTCCTGAAAAATATCCATAAACTCTGCCTATGAACTAATGGGATAAAAGATTATATTACCAACTTTAAAGTGTTTGGCTATATGCATATCATTATTTTTAGTAACAGCAGTATCCAAAGAATTAAGATTATATAAAGTTACTTGCTCTGAAAAAGATAGAACTTTAAAATCATTCTCAACAGAAAATGCATTTGAGATACCTTCTGAGTGTATGTCCAGTCTATGAGCCATCATCCAGATGCAATTTGAAAGATGAGATTATTAACTTTAACTCCTTTCCACACTATGACGTCTCCCAACCTCATGGTGTGGCAGCAGGTGCAAGAAGAGGGCTGAGTCCTCTTCATAGACAGTGGGCGTTTGCTGCATAATGAGAAAAATAAAAAAGTTATGGAATTTTAAATGTTGGGAGTGAAAAATAGAAATGCTAAAAACAGCAATCCATTGCTGTGACAGCCTGGAGACTCCCAGGCATATCGCTAAGCACAAGCTATAATGCTGGCATAGTTTTGTGAAACATAGTAGCCGACTCATTCTTTATGAAATAGATCTTAATCTTTATGTAAATTAGGCAGAAGGGCTGTGCGCCCCCAGTGCTCTTCTATGCTGCCTGCTACCTCCTTTGCCCCTCCGGATCTCAAAAAAGATGGCAGGAGGGGGCAGGTAGGAGGCAGCTGGAAGGTTAGAAATGCTTTGAGGGGGAATGGAGCTTGCAATGAGTTCTGGTAATGCTCTTCAAATTAATTTGCATAAGTATTTAAGTCTATTTTTACAAAGAATCCGGCTATTCATGTCACATATAAAAAAATTTCACCCCCAAAACCATACACAAAGAAGCAGAGAAGAGTCATTGTAGTCATTTTAACCCTGGCTGCAATCTACAAATCCAATCCTGATTTTGGACTTGGATTCTGTCTGTTTGCCCTAACCTATGACTCATAGTCTGAAATCTGCTACCTGCAGAAAAATTTGCAGCCAGATCTTGTTGCAGTGGACACAGCAGATTTTTGTGGCACATTACCTTTTTAAGAGCATTCAGAAAAGTGAGTGTGCGAGCTTTGTGGCGAGTGTGCATTGATCCGAATTGTTTGCAGGGTCCAAAGTGGAATTTAGGATTAAGGGACTTAAGTTTGAGGGATTTTTGTGTTACTTTCCTTTGAAATCTTCTTTTTTTTTCCATATTTCTCTTGTATTCCCCATTCGCACGATGGACTGCTGGGGGATTCTGCTGTGTGGGATGTGTGAAAATTGCTCATCTGGAAGTCCAGATTTTGGATCTAAATGAGCAAGTTTCAAAGCTGTGGGCAATTGACAATATGAAGTGAAGTTTGCTGCTCCTGGAGCACAAACTCTCTAGGGAAGAAGGGTGTGGGGATGGAAGTATGGAGGTGCAGAGTGAGGGGGCAGCTAGTTGGTGAACATGTAGAAGACGGGCAGGGCCGGTTCTAGACAAAGTGGGGCCCTGGGCAAAACTTAAATTGGGGCCCCAAAATAAAACTATTTTATGACCAGTCACAGACAGCAAGAGGCTCCTTTAGTATGGTAAAATAAACTGTAATATGGGAGAATTTTATAGGAGATAGATAAATGATAGGGAGATTTATGGGCAGCATGGTGGCTCCGTGATTAGCACTACAGCCTTGCAGCGCTGGTCAACATCTGCAAAGATTTTGTATGATCTCTCTGTGTCTGCGTGGGTTTCCGCAGACACTCCAAAAAATTACTGGTAGATTGATTACACTGTGAGGCCCATTGGGGAGAGGGACCGATATTTTCTGAAAGCAGACACTTGCCCCATTTTCAAAATTGCAGCAAAGAGTTTATAGACATAGGTGCCTTCATGCAAATTTGATTCAAATTGAAACATTTTATTAAAAATACTTAAAATTTGACTTTGATGGCAAATAATTTGATCCAAACAGAAAATGTTTACCTTCATATCTCCTAAATGTAATAGATGGACATGTGTAGAGTTCACAAATGTCCCATTTTGATATGTTCACATAAATAAATCCACATAATATCACTAAAACTGTAATAACTAGATATCTGCTTTTCAGCTAGACATTTTTAGACAGTCACAACCTGCACAATATATCAATAAAACAAAATAAAAAGTAAAGGCGCCATAAAACCTATAGAATTTTGAAAGCAGACAACCAGGCGATGCATTTGGCAATTAACATTCAAAATTTCCTCTAAAATATGTACAAATCCAGATACTTATATAAAGAAAATCTACTTTCCTAAAACACCAATATATTCACCAAAATATGCAGCAAAGGGAACGGCAGAAAATTCACACAGATTTATCATTGTCTGTTCCTTAGACAATGGTAACCCAAATAAATAACTATATATCCATAAACCTCTCTAATGAGATAATAAAAGTCACTTTTAGATGTGCGCCATTTTATTATCCGCACAATAACAGATCCCTCCGCGAGTGAGAACGTCATAACATTGGTGGAAATAATGGAGGATGATGGGAAATAAAAACTTTATTCCAGGACATGTGGGTGTCTTTGGTGTTACATATAACTTTTTGGACATGTTCTGGTCGCGGTGTAGTCACATTAGGCGAAGAGGATTGAATGTTCATCGTATCAGTCAATTTTCCCAACAAAAAAAAACTATCACAAAATAAAAGGGAATAAGAGAGAAAGGGCCACATTTATCACTTTTGTGCGCCTAAGTGTAGTAGTTGCGCCTAAATTCTGGCGCACTGTTTTCCAGAATTATCACAAGCTACAACCATCTGTGAAAAGGTAATTTCCTGCCTCTTATTAATCACTTTACTTTAACACAGTTTAGGCGCAATTTTGGCGCAGTTTAGGCGCAATGTTAGATTCAGGCACTTACATGTGATCCTGCTACAAGCTCCTCTCTGCTTCTCCCACAGCCCAGAATGAAGATAACACTCACAGCAGCACCCAGGTGTGTGACACCCTGCACCCAGTGACCTCCTGAGCAGGGGCTTCTCCTGGAGGGGATCCCCCAGTGCTGGTCTCCTGCTGCACCTCTGTAATTATGCACAGTATCCCCCTCAGAAACACTGGTGATACTGTGCAGAATTACATGTGCAACATTCTGTAACGTTCTCTTCTCTCTTGCTTTGAGCTCAGGATTCTGCAGAATGTTTTGTAAATAGAAGGTGATGAAGTGTAAATAGAGTCTGCAGCTCCTGTCTGCAGAGTATCTAATGACTGTATTATCTGTACTAGTGTCTGCAGAGTATCTAATGTCTGTATTATCTGTACTAGTGTCTGCAGGGTATCTAATGACTGTATTATCTGTTCTAGTGTCTGCAGTGTCTGGATGAGCTTTGCTGCTAGAAATGAGCTGTTCTGCAAAGGGGCTCAGTGCTTACTTCTCAGATAACGCCACCTTCGGGCTGGAGTGTTTTTGCGCCTAAATGAAAAGTCGCAAGTGATGAATATCATTAGGCGCAGCAAAACATCTGGATTGCTAGGATAAATGAGGGAAAGCTGGTTATTTTTGCTGCGCAGCTAGTTTGGCGTTTAGTCGCAAAAATGGCACAAAAACGGTACGCCTGAATGAAAAGGCGCAAAAACAACAGAAAAAAAGATTGATACATGTGTGTTCTTAGATAGTTCTGCATAGAGAAGGGTTAAAAACATGAATATTAGTTGATATTATCCCTTCTCAAAATGTAGTAACATATAAAGTGAATATTTTTCCTATGAAAGGAGAGAGTCTCCTCTTTTATATGAATCTAAATTTGTGTTTCTAAAATGTAGGAAAACTGAGATATTAACTGTTAAACTGCCGTTGGGAGTGATTTTTATATATAAAAATGGCACCTGATATTCTCACTTTAAACCTGAATATCTCTGGATCCATGGCACCTAGGAACACAATTCAAGATTCATTTGAAAGAAGAGATTCTCCCCTTTCTCACAGGGGCCCTGGGCAATTGCCACCTTTGCCTACCCATAGCGCCGGCCCTGAAGACGGGGTAGAGGGAAGAGTTGCAGGGAGTCTAGTCCTGATCTAGTAAAACCCAATAAGTTTGCCATGCTGGCGGATGAGAAGGATATCAGGTCTGGGGTAGCAATTCTGCAGCAAAACATGGCCTCTAGCAACCCCAAGGGACTGTCTGCTTTAGTAAGAAGGGTAATGGGAGCACAAGCAGGTCAGACAGATTTTGGTAGTGGGAGATTTGATTACTAGGGGAACAGACAGGGCAATCTGTCACAAAGACTGTGCATACCGAACAGTGTGTTGTTTGCTTGTTGCTCTGGTTTGGCATGTTGCGGATCGGGTTGACAGATTACTGGGAGGGGCTGGTGAGGAACCAGCTGTCATGGTCCACATTGGCACTAATGACAAAGTAATAGGTAGGTGGAAGGTGCTGAAAAATGATTTCATGGATTGAGGCCATAATCTCAGGGCATGGACCTCAAAGGTAGTTTTCTCTGAAATACTACCTGCACCACGTGCCACACCAGAAAGGCAGCGGGAGATCAGGGAGGTAAATAAGTGGCTCAGAAGTTGGTGTAGGAAGCAGGGCTTTGGGTTCACGGAAAACTGGGGTGATTTTTCTGTCGGCTACAGGCTCTACAGTAGGGATGGGCTGAACCTTAATGGGGAGGGTGCAGCTGTTTTAGGGGAAAAATGGCTAGAAGGTTGGAGGAGCATTTAAACTAGAGACCTGGTGGGAGGGCAACTACACTTGTGCAGGGCAAAAAGACAGTGTAGATAGAGAGCTTGGAAGAGTCATAGACCATGGGGGAGGAAGGGGGGCTGGAATAACATTGGGGAATAAGAACAAAAGCAATGGGGACAGGAAAAACCATATAAAGTATATGTACACAAATGCCAGAAGCCTCACAACCAAATGGAAGAACTGGAACTCTGAATGTTGGAGCAGAAATATGATATAGTGGGTATCAGCGAGACATGGCTGGACAGTAGCTATGACTGGGCTGTTACTATAGATGGTTATAGTCTTTTTAGAAAGGATTGTATAAATAAAAAAGGTGGAGGGGTTTGTTTATATGTGAATTCTTGCCTCAAGATTGTCCTGCGAGATGACATCAGTGACGCAAATGAAAATGTGTAGTCCCTATGGGTGGAGATGAGAGGAGGGAAAAGGAATAATAAAATATTACTAGGGGGTTTTTATAAGGCCCCAAATATAATGGAGGCAGCAGAGGAAATGCTGATAAGTCAAATGGATGCGGCTTCAAAGCATGATGAAGTACTTATCATGGGGAACTTCAATTACCCAGATATTGAAAGGGGGACAGAAACCTGCAGGTCCTTCAAAGGTAGCAGGTTTTTGTCAACAACAAAAGACAATTACCTGTTGCAACAAGTGATGAGCACTGCTGGACCTCATCCTAACCAACCAAGATTACAGGTTGGGGGAACCTGTAGGATTATAGAGAGAAAAATAAATCCAGTAAAAACCAGATAAAGACCGCAAAAATAGAGACTGAGAGAAATATTGCCAGGGAGAGCTAAAATAATCCCAAATTATTTTTCAAGTATATAAATGATAATAAACTAAAAACACAGAGTGTCGGCCCTCTTAGAAATAACATGGGGGTCAAGGTGGAAGGAGATGAGGAAAGGGCTAATCTACTGAATGTTGCCTTTTCAACTTTCTTTACCCTGGAAAATCCCCTGTTGGAAGACACAATGAGGAATGATGTAAATTCTCTTTGGAATGTCAACAGTTTAACCCAGGAAGAGGTACGGCGCCACCTCACAACCAGTAAGACAGATAAATCACTGGGGCCAGATGGCATACACCCCTGGGTTCTACATGAACTATGTACCGTGATAGACAGACCGTTATTTTTAATATTTGAATATTCACTGAGCACTGATTATGTTCCACCGGACTGACACATAGCAAATGTGGTACAAATATAGAAAAAAAGATCAAAAAGCAATCTGGGGGATCTGGATCTGGGGGACGCCATGGATGTTGTATATGTGGACTTTTCAAAGGCATTTGACACTGTGCCTCATAAAAGGTTTGTACATAAAATGAGACTGCTGGAACTAGGGGGAAATCTGTGTATTTGGGTAGGTAATTGGCTTAGTGATAGAAAACAGAGGGTCGTCATTAATGTCACATTCTCAGATTGGGTTGACGTTACCAGTGGAGTGCCACAGGGTTCAGCATTGGGGCCACTTCTTTTTAATATTTTTATTAATGACCTTGTAGTGGGTCATTAAGTCAAGTTTCAATATTTTCAGATGATACTAAGCTGTGTAAAGTAATAAATACTGAGGATATTTTAGCATTACAGAGGGACTTGTGGAAGCTTGAGGAGTGGGCAGAGAAATGGATGATGAGGTTTAATGTAGATAAATGTAAAGTTATGTACTAATGCCATGGGGAAAAAAAGTATAAATATGATCTAAACAGTCAATTACTTGGTAGAACTGGAGAGCCAGGGGGCTGCTTCTAAAGCAAATAAAATCATGTATTAAGAGAGGAATTGATTCTCACGATGTAGTTTTGCCCTTATATAAATCCCTGGTCAGACCACACATGGAATATTGTGTACAGTTTTGGTCACCAGTGTATAATAAGGACATAGTGGAATTGGAACGGGTGCAGAGGAGAGCATACAAGATTATTAGGGGAATGGGGGGACTGGAATACAATGACAGATTACAATATTTGGGATTATTCAGTTTAGAAAAAGACGTTTGAGGGGAGACCTCATTACAATGTACAAATACCTGAACAGGCAGTACAAGGATCCCTCCAAAGATCTTTTTATACCTAGGCCTGTGACCAGGATAAGGGGGCATCCTCTACGCCTAGAGGAGAGGGGATTCTACCATCAACATAGACAAAGGTTCTTTACTGTAAGAGCAGTGAGTTTATGGAACTCTCTGCCACAGGAGGTTGTTATGGCAGACTCTATGTGCATGTTCAAGAGAGGCCTGGATGCCTTTCTGGAGAGAAAAAATATCAAGGGTTATGGGGATAAAACATTTGTTTAATTCTTGAAGGTTGGACTTGATGGACTTGCATCTTTTTCTGGCTTTATATACTATGATACTATGAAATTGCACCAAAATCTCTCACTATATTCTGTCTTACTCTTATTGTGCACTGACCTCCACAGGGACTACTCCCAGACATAGCTGTATTGTTTCCTGTAATTTTTTAAAAACACAAAGTAGTAGTAACTTAATGTATCACAAAACAGGATTCAGTTTGCTACACTTTTTTGAAAATAACACATTTCATTTTTTCAATTGCAATAAGTATATTAAAAGCTTTATCTCAGGAAATTGTACTTTTTAATTTGCATTCAAGTTGAGTCTTCTAATGCAAAGGACACACTATAATTAGAGATGAGCGAACATGCTCGTCCGAGCTTGATGCTCGGTCGAGCATTAGGGTACTCGAAACTGCTCGTTACTCGGACGAATACTTCGCCCGCTCGAGAAAATGGCAGCTCCCGCCGTTTTGCTTTTTGGCGGCCAGAAACAGAGCCAATCACAAGCCAGGAGACTCTGCACTCCACCCAGCATGACATGGTACCCTTACACGTCGATAGCAGTGGTTGGCTGGCCAGATCAGGTGACCCTGGGATAGACTAGCCGCTGGCCGCGCTGCTCGGATCATTCTGTCTCTGGATGCCGCTAGGGAGAGAGCTGCTGCTGGTCAGGGAAAGCGTTAGGGTGTTCTATTAGCTTACTGTTAGGCAGGAGTGATTCTCAAAGAACCCAACAGCCCTTCTTAGGGCTACAATAACGTTCTACTTTTTTTATTTTAATTTGCATCTTTTACCATTTTGTGAGGAATTAGCAGGGGGACTTGCTACCGTTGTGTTTAGCTCTTAGTGGCACACATATCCATAGCAAAGGCCGAAGTGGCAAAATTCAGTAGGGGTTGGATTTCTTTTAGGCAATAACTCAGTGTCATCTCATCTGGCATAGTAGTGTGCTTCCTTTGATACTTGGCTAGAAAATAGCCATAGGAGAATACAAACAGCTTCTTGAAGCCTACAGTAGCGTTCTATATATTTGATTTCTGGTTGATCTGCTGGTGGCTGTAGTTTCTGCAGTGCATGTACTTGCCAATTCTGAGCAATTTGTAGTGAGACTTGCGACCGCTGTGTTCTGCGCTTAGTGGCGCACATATCCATAGCAAAGGCCGAAGTGGCAAAATTCAGTAGGGGTTGGATTTCTATTAGGCAATAACTCAGTGTCATCTCATCTGGCATAGTAGTGTGCTTCCTTTGATACTTGGCTAGAAAATAGCCATAGGAGAATACAAACAGCTTCTTGAAGCCTACAGTAGCGTTCTATATATTTGATTTCTGGTTGATCTGCTGGTGGCTGTAGTTTCTGCAGTGCATGTACTTGCCAATTCTGAGCAATTTGTAGTGAGACTTGCGACCGCTGTGTTCTGCGCTTAGTGGCGCACATATCCATAGCAAAGGCCGAAGTGGCAAAATTCAGTAGGGGTTGGATTTCTATTAGGCAATAACTCAGTGTCATCTCATCTGGCATAGTAGTGTGCTTCCTTTGATACTTGGCTAGAAAATAGCCATAGGAGAATACAAACAGCTTCTTGAAGCCTACAGTAGCGTTCTATATATTTGATTTCTGGTTGATCTGCTGGTGGCTGTAGTTTCTGCAGTGCATGTACTTGCCAATTCTGAGCAATTTGTAGTGAGACTTGCGACCGCTGTGTTCTGCGCTTAGTGGCGCACATATCCATAGCAAAGGCCGAAGTGGCAAAATTCAGTAGGGGTTGGATTTCTATTAGGCAATAACTCAGTGTCATCTCATCTGGCATAGTAGTGTGCTTCCTTTGATACTTGGCTAGAAAATAGCCATAGGAGAATACAAACAGCTTCTTGAAGCCTACAGTAGCGTTCTATATATTTGATTTCTGGTTGATCTGCTGGTGGCTGTAGTTTCTGCAGTGCATGTACTTGCCAATTCTGAGCAATTTGTAGTGAGACTTGCGACCGCTGTGTTCTGCGCTTAGTGGCGCACATATCCATAGCAAAGGCCGAAGTGGCAAAATTCAGTAGGGGTTGGATTTCTATTAGGCAATAACTCAGTGTCATCTCATCTGGCATAGTAGTGTGCTTCCTTTGATACTTGGCTAGAAAATAGCCATAGGAGAATACAAACAGCTTCTTGAAGCCTACAGTAGCGTTCTATATATTTGATTTCTGGTTGATCTGCTGGTGGCTGTAGTTTCTGCAGTGCATGTACTTGCCAATTCTGAGCAATTTGTAGTGAGACTTGCGACCGCTGTGTTCTGCGCTTAGTGGCGCACATATCCATAGCAAAGGCCGAAGTGGCAAAATTCAGTAGGGGTTGGATTTCTATTAGGCAATAACTCAGTGTCATCTCATCTGGCATAGTAGTGTGCTTCCTTTGATACTTGGCTAGAAAATAGCCATAGGAGAATACAAACAGCTTCTTGAAGCCTACAGTAGCGTTCTATATATTTGATTTCTGGTTGATCTGCTGGTGGCTGTAGTTTCTGCAGTGCATGTACTTGCCAATTCTGAGCAATTTGTAGTGAGACTTGCGACCGCTGTGTTCTGCGCTTAGTGGCGCACATATCCATAGCAAAGGCCGAAGTGGCAAAATTCAGTAGGGGTTGGATTTCTATTAGGCAATAACTCAGTGTCATCTCATCTGGCATAGTAGTGTGCTTCCTTTGATACTTGGCTAGAAAATAGCCATAGGAGAATACAAACAGCTTCTTGAAGCCTACAGTAGCGTTCTATATATTTGATTTCTGGTTGATCTGCTGGTGGCTGTAGTTTCTGCAGTGCATGTACTTGCCAATTCTGAGCAATTTGTAGTGAGACTTGCGACCGCTGTGTTCTGCGCTTAGTGGCGCACATATCCATAGCAAAGGCCGAAGTGGCAAAATTCAGTAGGGGTTGGATTTCTATTAGGCAATAACTCAGTGTCATCTCATCTGGCATAGTAGTGTGCTTCCTTTGATACTTGGCTAGAAAATAGCCATAGGAGAATACAAACAGCTTCTTGAAGCCTACAGTAGCGTTCTATATATTTGATTTCTGGTTGATCTGCTGGTGGCTGTAGTTTCTGCAGTGCATGTACTTGCCAATTCTGAGCAATTTGTAGTGAGACTTGCGACCGCTGTGTTCTGCGCTTAGTGGCGCACATATCCATAGCAAAGGCCGAAGTGGCAAAATTCAGTAGGGGTTGGATTTCTATTAGGCAATAACTCAGTGTCATCTCATCTGGCATAGTAGTGTGCTTCCTTTGATACTTGGCTAGAAAATAGCCATAGGAGAATACAAACAGCTTCTTGAAGCCTACAGTAGCGTTCTATATATTTGATTTCTGGTTGATCTGCTGGTGGCTGTAGTTTCTGCAGTGCATGTACTTGCCAATTCTGAGCAATTTGTAGTGAGACTTGCGACCGCTGTGTTCTGCGCTTAGTGGCGCACATATCCATAGCAAAGGCCGAAGTGGCAAAATTCAGTAGGGGTTGGATTTCTATTAGGCAATAACTCAGTGTCATCTCATCTGGCATAGTAGTGTGCTTCCTTTGATACTTGGCTAGAAAATAGCCATAGGAGAATACAAACAGCTTCTTGAAGCCTACAGTAGCGTTCTATATATTTGATAGCCATAGCAATAGGATAGGATTGTTTGGTTTTAAAAACTCAAAAAAAAACAAAAAACACAAAAAAAAAAAAAAAACACAAAAAAACACCAAAAAAAACAAAAAAAAGTAAAAAAAAAAAAAAAGTTATAACTCTCATTTTAAAAATGTTTAACCCGAGGGCTAGGGGTAGAGGACGAGGGCGGGGACGTGGGCGTCCAACTACTGCAGGGGTCAGAGGCCGTGGTCCTGGGCGGGGTGAGACACCACCTGCTGATGAGGGAGCAGGGGAACGCCGCAGAGCTACACTCCCTAGGTTCATGTCTGAAGTTACTGGGACTCGTGGTAGAGCACTGTTGAGGCCAGAACAGTGCGAACAGGTGATGTCGTGGATTGCTGACAATGCTTCGAGCAATTTGTCCACCACCAGTCAGTCTTCCACGCAGTCCACCCATGTCACCGAAATCCCCACTCCTCCAGCTCCTGCACCTCAGCCTCCTCCCCCCCAGTCTGCCCCCTCCCAGGAAAATTTGGCATTTGAACCGGCATACTCTGAGGAACTGTTTTCTGGACCCTTCCCACAGTCACAAACCACTTGTCCGGTTGCTGCTGAGCAATTTTCCGATGCCCAGGTTTTCCACCAGTCACAGTCTGTGGGTGATGATGACCTTCTTGACGTAGTGGAAGTGTGTAAAGAGGTGTCCGACGATGAGGAGACACGGTTGTCAGACAGTGGGGAAGTTGTTGTCAGGGCAGGAAGTCCGAGGGGGGAGCAGACTGAGGGATCGGAGGATGATGAGGTGACAGACCCAAGCTGGGTTGAGAGGCCGGGTGAACACAGTGCTTCTGAGACGGAGGAGAGTCCTCGACCTGAACAGGTTGGAAGAGGCAGTGGTGGGGCCAGACGGAGAGGCAGGGCCAGAGCTGGTGCATCAGCGCCACTGTCAACTAGTGAAGCTCCCGTGGTGAGGGCTCTTGCGGCGAGGGCTAGATCTTCAGAAGTGTGGAGGTTCTTTAAGGAAACACCGGATGACCGACGGACTGTGGTGTGCAACATTTGCCAAACCAGGCTCAGCAGGGGTTCCACCACTACTAGCTTAACTACCACCAGTATGCGCAGGCATATGAATGCTAAGCACCCCACTCAGTGGCAACAAGCCCGTTCACCTCCGGCCGTGCACACCACTGCTCCTTCCCCTGTGTCAGCTGCTAGTCAGCCCCCTGCCCAGGACCCTGGCACAAAAACCCCATCGTCGCCTCCACGATCCTCCACAGCATCCACCAGCGTTCAGCTCTCCATACCCCAGACGCTGGAGCGGAAACGCAAATATAGTGCAACCCACCCGCACGCCCAAGCCCTTAATGTGCACATCTCCAGATTGCTTAGCCTGGAGATGCTGCCCTATAGGCTAGTAGAGACCGAGGCCTTTCGCAACCTCATGGCGGCGGCCGCCCCTCGGTATTCGGTCCCCAGCCGCCACTACTTTTCCCGATGTGCCGTCCCAGCCCTGCACCAGCACGTGTCAGACAACATCATCCGTGCCCTGACCAACGCCGTTTCTGACAAGGTCCACCTGACCACGGACACGTGGACGAGTGCTGCCGGGCAGGGCCACTATATATCGCTGACGGCACATTGGGTTAACTTGGTGGAGGCTGGGACCGAGTCTGACCCTGGGGCTGCTCATATACTGCCGACGCCGAGGATTGCGGGGCCTACCTCGGTCCAGGTGTTTCAGGCCTACTATGCCTCCTCCTCCTCCCACCCCTCCTCCACCTCCTCCTCCGAACTACCATCCGTGGGCACGGCGCCATCAGTCGGTAGCTCTAGGCACAGCAGCAGTGCCGTCGCTAAGCGACAGCAGGCGGTGCTCAAACTGCTGAGCCTAGGCGACAAAAGGCACACCGCCCAAGAGCTATTACAGGGCATCACGGCGCAGACTGATCTGTGGCTGGCACCGCTGAACCTCAAGCCGGGAATGGTTGTGTGTGACAACGGCCGTAACCTGGTGGCGGCTCTGCAACTCGGCAGACTGACACATGTGCCATGCCTGGCCCATGTGTTAAATCTGATAGTGCAGCGTTTCCTCAAGACATACCCCAATCTGTCTGATTTGCTCACGAAGGTGCGCCGCATCTGTGCGCATTTCAGGAAGTCCAGCCCAGATGCTGCCACTCTCAGGGCAGCGCAGCGCCGCCTCCAACTGCCCGCTCACCGACTGTTGTGCGACGTGCCCACGAGGTGGAATTCAACACTGACCATGTTATCCAGAGTTTACCAGCAGCGCAGAGCGATTGTAGACTGCCAGATGTCAACTTCCACCAGAACTGGTAGTCAGGTCAGTCAGCTTCCTCAAGTCTACAATGAGGAGTGGACGTGGATGTCTGATATCTGTCAGGTGCTGAGTAACTTTGAGGAGTCAACACAGATGGTCAGTGGCGATGCCGCCATAATCAGCCTCACCATCCCGCTGCTTGGCCTGTTGAAAAACTCTCTGGTCAGCATGAAGTTGGAAGCTTTGCGCTCGTCACAAGAGACGGGGGAAGAATATTCCCTTGTTGATAGCCAAAGCACCCTGAGGTCTGTTTCTCAGCGCATATCGGAGGAGGTGGAGGTGGAGGAGGATGAGGAGGAAGAGAAGGAGAATGTTGGCGAGACACAAGAGGGGACCATTGTTGAGTCCTTCACTGTTCAGCGTGTATGGGCAGAAGAAGAGGAGTTGGAGGAGTTGGAGGAGGAGGAAATGGACAGTCAGGCCAGTGAGGGGAGTGAATTCTTACGCGTTGGTACTCTGGCGCATATGGCAGATTTCATGCTAGGCTGCCTATCCCGTGACCCTCGCGTTCAAAGAATTTATTCCAGCACCGATTACTGGGTGTTCACTCTCCTGGACCCACGGTACAAGCAAAATCTTCCCACTCTCATCCCTGGAGAGGAAAGGAGTGTGAGAATGCATGAATACCAGCAGGCCCTGGTGCACAAGCTGAAACAGTATTTCCCTTCTGACAGCGCTAGCGGCAGAGTGCGTAGTTCTGCGGGACAAGTAGCGAGGGAGAGTAGGCGAGCAGGCAGCTTGTCCAGCACTGGCAAGGGTACGCTTTACAAGGCTTTTGCCAGCTTTATGTCACCCCAGCAAGACACTGTCACCTGTCCCCAGTCTCGGCAGAGTAGGGCTGATCTTTACAGAAAGATGGTGAGGGAGTACGTAGCTGACCATACCATCGTCCTAAATGATCACACAGCTCCCTACAACTACTGGGTTTCAAAGCTGGACATGTGGCACGAACTGGCACTGTACGCCTTGGAGGTTCTTGCCTGCCCTGCCGCTAGCGTCTTGTCCGAGCGGGTTTTCAGTGCAGCTGGTGGCATCATCACCGATAAGCGTACACGCCTGTCGACTGACAGCGCTGACAGGCTGACACTTATTAAAATGAATAAAGGCTGGATTTCTCAGAATTTCCAATCTCCACCAGGTGAAGGAAGCTCAACCTGAATAATTGATCCACTCCTCCTCCTCCTCCTCATTTTCCTCCTTCTCCTCCTCTTTGTACAGTAAAGCAGAGGAAAATGGCTATTTTTTGACAGGGCCCACTGGCTCTTGCTATAGTACTTCATGCATTTAATTTTTCTGGAGGGCCACCTACCCGGTCCTCTGTTTGAAACAATTTTTGTGAGTGCCACATACAGGCACTCAATCTATTCCATTTTTCTGGAGGGCCACCTACCCGGTCCTCTGTTTTAAAAAATTTTTGGGACTGCCACATACAGGCACTCAATCTATTCCATTTTACTGCAGGGCCACCTACCTGCTCCTCTGGTTTGAACAATTTTTGGGACTGCCACATACAGGCACTCAATCTATTCCATTTTACTGGAGGGCCACCTACCTGCTCCTCTGGTTTGAAACATTTTTGGGACTGCCACATACAGGCACTCAATCTATTCCATTTTACTGCAGGGCCACCTACCTGCTCCTCTGGTTTGAACAATTTTTGGGACTGCCACATACAGGCACTCAATCTATTCCATTTTACTGCAGGGCCACCTACCTGCTCCTCTGGTTTGAACAATTTTTGGGACTGCCACATACAGGCACTCAATCTATTCCATTTTACTGGAGGGCCACCTACCTGCTCCTCTGGTTTGAAACATTTTTGGGACTGCCACATACAGGCACTCAATCTATCCCATTTTACTGGAGGGCCACCTACCTGCTCCTCTGGTTTGAAAAATGTTTGGGACTGCCACATACAGGCACTATCCAAATTAAATTGTCTCCATAGCAGCCTCCACACGTTGTCTCCATTGCTACCTCCAAAAGTCGTCCATATAGCTGCCTCCATACATCGTCCCTTTATCAAACGAGGTGTGTCAGGCAGAAATTTGGGTTGTTTTCATGGATTCCACATCAAAGTTGTTAACTTTGTCGCCACCCTGCTGTGTTATCCACAAAATATACTGGCAAACTTTTACCATTTAGGGATATTATTTCAGCGCTTCTTGCGCATCTGTTTACATTCCCCTCACCCGGCATATCCTAAACTTATAAGAACGCTACTACACTTGATCTTATACAAAAGGTTCTTAGAAGTGCTGTTTGGGGAGTAGCCTAGAGACAGGGGCTTGGATTGGCGAAAGCTCGCCTGGCAGCGGAACGCCAGCTCCATGCGCATCATGCGCTTCTTGCGCATCTGTTTACATTCCCCTCACCCGCCATATCCCAAACTTATAAGAACGCTACTACACTTAACTTGGTGCAGGCTGGGACCGAGTCTGACCCTGGGGCTGGTCATATACTGCCGACGCAGAGAATTGCGGGGCCTACCTCGGTCCAGGTCTCAAAGGCCTACTATACCTCCTCCCACCCCTCCTCCACCTCCTCCTCCTCCGAATTACCATCCGTGGGCATGGCGCCATCAGTCGGTAGCTCTAGGCACAGCAGCAGTGCCGTCGCTAAGCGACAGCAGGCGGTGCTGAAACTGCTGAGCCTAGGCGATAAAAGGCACACCGCCCAAGAGCTATTACAGGGCATTCCACATCAAAGTTGTTAACTTTGTCGCCACCCTGCTGTGTAATCCCCAAAATATACTTGCAAACTTTTACCATTTAGGGATATTATTTCAGCGCTTCTTGCGCATCTGTTTACATTCCCCTCACCCGCCATATCCTAAACTTATAAGAACGCTACTACACTTGATCTTATACAAAAGGTTCTTAGAAGTGCTGTTTGGGGAGTAGCCTATAGACAGGGGCTTGGATTGGCGAAAGCTCGCCTGGCAGCGGAGCGCCAGCTCCATGCCAAGATCCAACTAACATAGTTTTAACTGCAGCACCTTTAATCTACTACTAGTTCACTGCCTCCATACATGGTCCCCTTATCAAACGAGCTGTGTCAGGCAGAATTTTGGGTTGTTTTCATGGCTTCCATGTTAACTTTGTCGCCACCCTGCTGTGTAATCCACAAAATATACTGGCAAACTTTTATCATGTACCGATATTATTTGAGCGCTTCTTGCTCACCTCCTTTGGTTCCTCTCTGCCACCCATTGGTTTGAAGCCTGAGTCCATTTAGGGTATGTCGCCATGACACTCTCTAGCCTGCTGCCGCTGCCTCTGCATGCCGTCCCCTATAGTGTCAGGGTCAATTATTGGATGTTTTAGATGCTATCTAGCTTCATTCTGTCACTCTGTCATGGCCATGCTGTTGCCCATAATTTTGGCATAATGGTGCGATTATGCAGCCTCAGAGGCATCCATGCATGCTGCCCCTGCTGTTTCCTGTCCATTTCCGTGGTGTTTCCATCCTTTTCTGAGGTTCCCAGGTGTTTGGCCAAGCTTCCCTGTGCAGAGCCTTGGTCCCCTTGAAAAATGCTCGAGTCTCCCATTGACTTCAATGGGGTTCGTTATTCGAGACGAGCACTCGAGCATCGGGAAAAGTTCGTCTCGAATAACGAGTACCCGAGCATTTTAGTGTTCGCTCATCTCTAACTATAATGTTACAATAGGGAGTTTTTCTTATCCTAGATTGTATAAACCACTCTCCTGAAATATTTACAGATTTTATGTACTAACTTCGAAAAATACTTTGTAACAGATTTAATCTGCTTGAAAATGTGTCCCCAGTGATATGTGCATATATATAGAATATAAATAGAATTTTAGGCACTTTTCATTTATTCATTTGCAGGATATCAGTTAATTTGGATACAATATTTAGTTTAAATAATTAGTTGCAGTTTAAGGTTTCCTCTTTGGTGACATCCAGTGGCCACTCTTGATATTTCTACTTAACTACGAATACACATTGAGAACACAGTGACTCGTGTAAACGGCACATTAACGCAATTGTTAAATCATGAAAGCAGTTAATTATTTTAACTGCCCGATCTATTAGTTCATTTTTTTTTATCTCCACTGAAAAAAATGGAGATTGTAATTGCATGTTATTTCAATACACATATGTCCATTCTTGCTTTGCAGGCCTCTCTTTCATTTAAGCATGTAGATTTCTGCTAACATTATTACTTGGATACAAGAAACAAAGAATCAAAGCAAATAAAGCCCACTATGGATTACATAAATCTAAATTATTTTGAAATGAGAGATATAGTTTTGTAACCACAATACAGTTAACTGAAGGTTGTATTATTGGATAAATTACATTAATTATTTTATGACATCATTTAAAAACTATATAGAATAGATAAGAATAGAAATATAATATTTTGGTACATATCTAGCTTGTAGAAGTTGGTTTCTTAAAGGGAAACCAAATCTATACAACTATGAAACACATAAGTATGCAGAGGATAAATGTGCAAGTCAGTAATCTTGGAATATTAGTGCTCATTTTCTCTTGATTGCAGAAATTTATTGATAGCTAAGTTGAGAGGAAAGGGCGTACTATTATTTGTGGACGATTATTAACAGAACTTGTAGCTCAAAAAATTGTAAGAGGGCTAAAAAAATCTCTTTAGTGGTACTGGAGACTTTTTTAAAATGGCAACATTTCTTCTTCTGGACAAATCTGCATCACTGTGTGTACTCTCAGCAGCCAGTCCTTGGGAAGGTAAGGACATCATATGTGCTTTCAGCTCTATTTTCAATAAGGATGAACTTTGAGTGAGAGAAGTGACTTAGGGTTCCTTCACGTTGGCATTTTTTTTCACGTCCAAGGTTCAGTAATTTCCATGGATGCCTTACAAATGTATCTATTTTTATGGGTGTTTTCACAATGACTTGTATTTTCACTGATCCGTTGTCCGTGGAAAAAATTATGAAACATGTCCTATTTTTTCACGGATGCTGATCACTGAAGGCAATAAAAGTCTATGGGTGGCAGAAAAAACTGATGAAACATCCTTTTTTTTTACTGATAAGTTATGTGTGTGTTTTTCAAAGGTGTGATGTTTTCAAAGCAATGTTAAACCTTAATTTTCTTTGTGATCACAGAGACAAAACTGAAGAATAATGGTAAATTGATTACACTGAAGCAAACCCTAAAACTGTTTAGGTGAAGGGAAAAGAGGGAGGGATAAAAAGGTAGTAAAAGAGAGTTTTTTAGGACTTCTATTTCTCATCCTAGCCTATGGTTTTTAGCCATATGTTAATGTATTGGGGGAGATTAATCAAAATTATGTACAGATGTGAAGAAAGGAAAGTGGAACAATATGTTGCAAAGCTATATGTTCAGGGCTTTTTATTACATTGGCATGGTTGAAGGAAAGTTTTCTTCAAGAGCCAGTATGATAAGGATGCCAGGTAGATCAGAGGAAAGTATTTTCTAGTTTGGGATGTCCATGTCTGTGAGTCCCAGGAAAGGGAGGAAGAATAGTAGGTCCTCCTGATGCTTCACATAGTACTGTCTATTTCTGGAGCAAACATGGAAGGCAAAGGGAAAACTCCAATGGTAAGGCAGGTTTCTAACTTGGAATACTGACATCAGTGGGGTTGCAGTGGGAATGAGAGACGTTGTCTCCCTTGATCCTGGCTTTTTGCATGATTTCCTCTTTAAAACAACATATTTTGGTTGTGAAGAGCTTTTAGCCCTCAGGGCTCTGTGGGCCTGATCAATTTCACTGTGCATATCCACTGGCCTGCCAAGCAGTGTATTGAAGTAGCCTGTAAGGGTGGGAATTAGATTGAATTGGTAGCCTCAGGGAGCCCATGCTCCTTGCTGCTGTTTCTATTTTCAAGGCCATCTAGCCACACAGATAAGTGGTGTTGTTGAAGTAAGTGGGTCTCAAAACTTGGAATTCCAGTAAGTAGAGTGGACCTCAGACCAAAAGCATTTAAGTTTCTCTACTCTATCCTGAGGCTGGGTTTCTTTATTTTGGGCTTCTTGCAGGTCTTGGTGCCATGGTCCCATCAGGGTGGCAGCTAAGTCATCCATATCCCTCTTTGAGGGATGTAGTGCTAATAAGGCTTGTAACTGTGGATGGTCCTTTAGAGGTTTCACAGCAACCGCAGGAGGAAGGTGTTCAGACATAATGGGTCACATTTAATTGTCGTTCTTGCCATCAGCAAGATCCCTGGTGTACCCTGGGACTTCATTTCTGATTGAATCCATTTTTTTCATCCTTTTTTATGTGTAGAGAGTTGGCAAGCAGGAGTGGTGGGGGTCATTGCACCTATCAGAGGAGGCATTGTTGTAGTATCAACAGGGCTGAAAGATGGCGGACTTGTGTCTGCATCAGGTGAGGGTGCACTCTGGCAGGAAGGCAGTGATGCTGGGGTGGCTAACTTGCAACCGCCACAGGAGGAAAGGAGTGGAGCGGGAGTAGTACAGAAGATGAGTTCGTCCCAGCTGCTTATTTTCCTTCCCCTTCCAATCTCGAGGGAGAGGTGGAGGAGCCATTGAGGGTGTGCAAGATGGCCATACACAAGGTAGGTTACAGCTGGATTCACTCCCTGAAGATGGAAACTGATCCTGAAAGGAGTGAAAAAAATTGAATATTAGGGTGGCTGACTGACAATGTGCCTTTTTAATATTGCTGGATGATGCAGGAACTGTAAACTATAATGCATCTTTCATATTTATATGCAACTGCAAACTATGCTGATAGTATACCTTTAAAGGGAACCTGTCACCAGAGTGCTACTTTTATCAGGGGATAGGTTTCTGTAGAAAATGTTGTGTATGCCATGTATGTTTTTTTTTAAAAATGTCTGTGTTATATGATGTTTGAATGAAAATATGTGAAACTTCAACTGGCCCCCAGATGCTTCAGCCTCTCCTTGAGCACTAAGATGCCAGAGGTAGTGGGTAAGCAGTGACCCAACAAGTCATCAGTGGGAGAAAGGATGAGAGGATCTGAGGATCAAGAAGTAACGAGGATGGTTGTAAATATACTACATACTACAGGACTTGCCTCAAACATCTGGCAGGGAGCCACATGCTTTATTTCACATACCATAAAACACAGACATTTAAAAACATTTTGGCATATACAATACTTTGTCTATAGCAACCTGTCTTCTGATAAAAATATCATTCTGCTGACAAGCTACCTTTGAGATATTGAGCTTGGTGATGCTGTAAATGTTGTACTAATTATGGTCCGACACTGTAGCAGCCTCTCAGTAGCTCAATGCAGTTTTTCATATTGCTCTAAAATGTCCCTAGGCAGGGCAGCCTCCTCTTTCAGTGCCCTGCAAAGGTACATTGTTGGAATTTGAGAAGTCCCTTCCTATCTGATTGACCCTCTAAACAACAACAATCTCTCCCGAGCTCTATCTAATGTGTGTAATGGTGTCTGGACACATGACCCTGCTTTTACACTGCAGAGTCACATGTCCTGTCTGGCCAATCTCAGCCATAACCACAGAGGAAATGCTTATGGTTGCTATGGGGCTGCAAGCTGGTTGATCGGCTACTCAGCAGTCAACCAATCAGCTTGGCTCTTCTCACTTTAGCATGATCCAAAAGCCCAAATGGTGATGTCTGTTCAGTTTCAGGGGTCATATGTGCCGAACCTGCTTAATTTAGTATGGAAACCAATTTGTTATGAATGTGGATGAATGTAATGAAATGTGAACCAATCTAAACACTCTACTTGCTCATTTTATTATAAAAATTCAGATAAAACTAAACACTGCAATGCCATTAGAATCTTCTTTTTTAAATTTTCCATTACATTATGCTCTGTGTTTTATTTCAACTTGGCCTAGTAATAGTCATTTTAAATCTTTAACTTGAGCAATGGAGTCTTGCATTTAAGGAGCTTAAGCAGAATCATTGTATTATCCCATGAGCTTGTCTTTCGGAAGCTTTGTAAAAGTACTGTGACAGGGCATGTTGGGGGAATTTGAGCGTGAGCTGTCACTGAAAGCATAGCACTTCATTGCCAACTAAATAGAGTACGTCAGATTCAAATACTTCTGGTACTCTGCGTGTCACTATCACTTCATTTACATGATCTAGTTAAATAGAAATAATGCTGAAATAAAAATACAGTTGGAACATGATCTAAAACATTGGTAATGATTAATGCTATTAACTTTTAAGAAAATATGTAGCAATTCTGATATGCAATTTTCATGTATTTTTATTATACATACATACATAATTAGTATGTGATACCAGAGTTGTAGACTGCCATGATCTATGTATATCTCCATTTTGTGCAGTTTTTCTATGGTGTGTGCAGAGGGCCAGATTTATGAATTGTGGCACGGCTCCGCCAGAATGCACCATCTTTTTGGTGCACCTTTAACAAAGAGCATGCATGGTCCAACTGTGCAGAATTTTTGGCTATAGTACAGCCATGACACAAATACACAAATACATGCTTAAGCAGATTGCACTGAAAAATGTGCAAAGTTAGACTAAAAACTGGTGCAAGGGTTTAATAGAGCCAGTCCATTGTATTTCATAACATTAGAGCTATTTAAAAAAACTACAAATGAGACAATCTCTCTCAAACTAGTAAATCAATTTTATTAATTGTAAAATAATCAAAAAGGTATTTTTGTCAACCTTGAGTTGTCCATGAGCCCTATCCATACAGGATAAACACAAGAATGCCATACATTTACATCATTTTGCATGGAGAGGCTTAAGGGGTATTCCCACAAAGACAAGTTTCTTAAATGTACTTAGGATAACAAAATAACACATGATCTAATTCCAACTTGTCTCTATCAGTCCTGATGTACATAATTTCAGTTGCCCCTGGTTTCTGACCCTGTATCATCTGACTTTAGGGTCAGCAGCCATCTTGTCTGATGCTGTGGAGAGCTGAGCTTCTTTCTTTCTCTGCTCCCTGCAGTGGCACCTTCCTCCATGCATTCTAGGATGAGCTCTCACTGATACACACTGACACAGAAACTGACTTCCTGCCAGCGTGTACACATCAGAGGCTGAGGAGAGATACAAGCTACATGCAGATATCCAGGGCAGAGGAAGGGACAGAGGGGATATATGGTAGAGGTGACAGTATGTAATGGCTGTGATAGCAGAGGACCCCTTGCCATACAACCTACAGTCAGATCTAACTTGACAAAGGTCAGGATAACTGAAATGTCGTAATCTTTGATCTCTTATTTAAAAAAAAAATCACTAATCTGTTGTTTTATGTGAAGGCTATATCATGTGAAAAACTCACTGAAAAATAAAAAGAGAAAAAGAATAAAGAATGTGTGTACCATGTTTTCTGATTGGATACAGATTGGATTGAGAATCCAGCATCGAGCACTGCCACCATAAGAGTGTGCAGTTTCTTCTTGTCCTGAGTAAAATTGTAAAGTAAGGGGTTAAAATGATCTTTATTGTGTAAATATCACTAGGGGATTGAGATTTCGAAATTTTCTTACATGGGCCAACCCCATTAAGGAAGGGCAAGGAAAATAGTTAGTATGTAACGTATTTCTCAAATATCTAGTAAGTATAATGGTTTAGTGTCCCCAAAACTCTGGGCAATTTTTCTTTAAAAATTCTGTCAATTTACAAACACGTTCCACTGTTCATTATTCTCCATTTTAGTACATTTTGATTTCTCTCTTTGGTGAATGAACAACAAAATGACCTTGTATCAATAAGAAGAAAATAGATGTAATGTATTCACTAAGTAATAGCTGCATTGTAACTGTGAAAGAATCAGGGAACACTCTTAAATCTAAAGTAAGATGATGAGGCAGGAAGTCAACACTTAAATTAAGTAATGTAACAAGTACAATCCATCCCCATTCAATGTTTTTTGCATAGCGTTCACCCTTGTAGAAAAGGTTTTATCTCCTTTTGTACCAGTAGGGGAGGGGGATCCTGCATTTTGAAAATAGAATTGCTATTGTTATGTTGGATTCCCACACTGTAGAGCACCACAGAAAATGATTCCTACTCCACTGGTTATAATACATTAGTATGCTCTATCTGAATAAATATTTTATCCACACCACACAAAGATCCATTGTCTTAATCCTCATCTACATTTAATTGGTTTGGCCATCATGTTGAAGTAATTCACTATTGATGGGATAGAGAATAATGTAACTTGCTAGGTAGTAATGAGATCTTTGGGAGACCCACTGATCCCTAGGATCACAATTTATTTTTACTGGAAAAGTTTAAGAGGAACCTGGAATATGGGTTTATTAGCATCAGCTTTGGCATTTTTTTGTCCTTCCTTTGTTATTGGATGGACCTGCATCTTTCTTCAACATACCCACTATGAAACTGTAAATGGTGCAAGACAAACATGAACTAATCTATGGAACAGCTGGAGATATTCAAATGCATTAGCATCATAACAATGCTAGAATGCAAACCATCTGTTCTTCAAGAACTGGTTGCAAAGGGTGTGTTATAGGCAAATCCATCTTGTGTTTTTGTTTAGACTTGTGTTTTCAATCCTGTAATCACTGTCACTTTGTAATAAACTGCATTGTGACACATCCTGCACACAGTTCATCTACCCTGTTGCTCTATTGTGTGACACATATTGGGGGTAATTTACTAAGGACCCAATTCGCGTTTTCCCGATGTGTTACCCGAATATTACCGATTTGCGCCGATTTCCTCTGAATTGCCCCAGGATTTTGGCGCACGCGATCGGATTGTGGCGCATCGGAGCTGGCATGCACGCAACGAAAATCGGGGGCGTGGCCGAACGAAAACCCGACGGATTCGGAAAAACCGCCGCATTTTTTTAAAAAAATGTGTCGCGGAGCTTGCACTTACCTTCACTAGGAATAGGCCGGTGAACTTGAGTGCGTTCCGATGCTCTTCAGCGCAGCAGCCCGACCTGGTGAACGTCGGAGGAATTGCCTTAATGAATCCCGGCCGGACCCGAATCCACCGCAGAGAACACGCCGCTGGATCGCGAATGGACCGGGTAAGTAAATCTGCCCCATTCTTTCAACTTGTTCACAATTCAGTGTGTAAAGCAGGAGTGTAACTAGGAGAGGCAGGTCCCTATTGCAGACAGACTATATACAACAAACACACAGGGAGGGATTTATCATTGGGCTTTGTGTCTATGTTTGGTGTTGTTTTGGATCAGTTGTGGTACAAATGTTTTGTGACTTTCCATCGTGCCAAATGAACATAAGACAGTGCAAAGACATAGACCCTGCTTACACGAAATCCATTTTTTTGACTAGTTTTCACGATACGACTGAATTCATGATTTGCAATTTGGTTCAAATTTACGTCAGTCCCCACCGTGGTCTATGTTGCGGCCTTTTTTTTTTCGACTGTTGCAGACACCTTATATAGCAAAAAACTGATTTTTTAAAGAGCCAAAGCCACGTTAATGAATCTGACTGCAGCAGAACTCCAAAGACAGACAATAAATTGTCATAAGGAGCTGCTCTAATGATAAATTACCCCCACACTTCTTATAGATAACAAATCTTATAAACACACATATAGAGGAAGATTAATTAATCTGTGTACGACAGAATTCTGTAGCAGTTTTCACTAAAAATGTGTCTTAAACACATTTATAAAATGTTTAGACAGTTTTCTGTTTCTTCTACAACTAGCTCGTCAAAAGAGACATGGTCTGTAAAAGGAGGCGTAGCGTCGTGCCAAAAAGGTCAGTGCGCCAAAAATACTCTTGACCGGACCGAATTTTGTCCTAACTTTCTGGCATAAAGTAAGCCAACTAATAGGAGGTGCAAAAACACCCCCAACAAATTAGCTTCCCCTCATCCTATCCCCAGCACCTTTATATTTATAGAATTTTTATTAAGATTTGTGTTTTTATACTTAGTTTAAAACGATCTGACCTCTTATCAAATAAGAGGTTGGATCGTTGTACACGATCCTAACAGTCGGCCGTATTCATGAGGGGGCCAGCCAACACACCCGCTCCCCGCAGAGGGGCTTATTCAGTAAGCATAAAAATACTAATTTTAATAAAAATTCAATAAATATAAAGGGGCTGGGGACAGGATGAGGGGGAGCTAAATTGTTGGGGGTGTTTTTCCCAGGTGACAGGTCTTCTTTAATAGAATTGCTATTCTATAATTGTTAATTGAAACCAATGTTTCTCTATGGCCCTCTGCATGTCACATGATTTCCCTCAACTTCCTTTTTTTTTTAACCCATAACTGTTTGTGGCATAGATTCAACAAGGTGCTGGAAGCATTCCTCAGAGATTTTGGTCCATATTGACATGATGGCATCACACAGTTGCCGCAGATTTGTCGGCTGCACATCCATGATGTGAATCTCCTGTTCCACCACATCCCAAAGATGCTCTATTGGATTGAGATCTGGTAACTGTGGAGGCCATTTGAGTACAGTGAACTCATTGTCATGTTCAAGAAACCAGTCTGAGATGATTCCAGCTTTATGACATGGCGCATTATCCTGCTGAAAGTAGCCATCAGATGTTGGGTACATTGTGGTCATAAAGGGATGGACATGGTCAGCAACAATACTCAGGTAGGCTGTGGCGTTGCAACTATGCTCAATTGGTAGCAAGGGGCCCAAAGAGTGCCAAGAAAATATTCCTCACACCATGACACCACCACCACCAGCCTGAACCGTTGATACAAGGCAGGATGGATCCATGCTTTCATGTTGTTGACGCCAAATTCTGACCCTACCATCCGAATGTCGCAGCAGAAATCGAGACTCATCAGACCAGGCAATGTTTTTCCAGTCTTCTACTGTCCAATTTCGATGAGCTTGTGCAAATTGTAGCCTCAGTTTCCTGTTCTTAGCTGAAAGGAGTTGCACCCAGTGTGGTCTTCTGCTGCTGTAGCCCATCTGCCTCAAAGTTCAAAGTACTGTGCGTTCAGAGATGCTCTTCTGCCTACCTTGGTTGTAACGGGTGGCGATTTGAGTCACTGTTGCCTTTCTATAAGCTCGAACCAGTCTGCCCATTCTCCTCTGACCTCTGGCATCAACAAGACATTTCCGCCCACAGAACTGCCGCTCACTGGATGTTTTTTCTTTTTCGGATCATTCTCCTTAAACCCTAGAGATGGTTGTGCGTGAAAATCCCAGTAGATCAGCAGTTTCTGAAATATTCAGATGAGCCCTTCTGGCACCAACAACCATGCCATGTTCAAAGGCACTCAAATCACCTTTCTTCCCCATACTGATGCTCGGTTTGAACTGCAGGAGATTGTCTTGACCATGTCTACATGCCTAAATGCACTGAGTTGCCGCCATGTGATTGGCTGATTAGAAATTAAGTGTTAACGAGCAGTTGGACAGGTGTACCTAATAAAGTGGCCGGTGAGTGTATATGTCCATTGATCACTATGCAATCTAGTATGTTGTTAGGTTGCAACACAAATTACTGTATAAAACTTTATTGTTTTGTTAAAATAAATTAAAAAATACTTAAAAAAAAGAAAGTCTTATACTAAGACAGATTTTTAATACAGCTTTAGACAGTAAAATAAGACTGTCTAGTCTAACTCTAGGACACTTTTTATAAATCTGCCCTATAGTATGTATACATCATATTTTTACACTTAAAGTATATACACACCATATATACAGTATTAAAACATCATATAAACTGGGAGACACTGAAGGGGTTTACTTTGGATGGGCAATATGTTTCCCCTTGGTTTTCCTTCTATGCAAGGCCTTCATACGGAGGATGTGTTTGTCCAGGGGCAAACACTGTAAATCCGAGAAGTACAGCTCGAACAAGTTATTTGTTGGAGCGGTTGTTTATATGGAATGGATTTGCAGGCTGGTAGTGGGGAAGTCCATCCCAGCTCCCTATTAGGCTAGGACAGGTTTTGGTCGTCCAGCACTTTGGACACAGGTGGTGGGAGCAGCTTAATCAGGCTGCTTAATGCTGCTAAGTAAGGGAGCAGAGTGTCAGAGACTGAAAGAAGGCTGATAGAGTGCACTACAGTTCTGACTTCCCTGGAACAGCGACATCTTTGCAGGTGACTTTACATTTTAGTGGTGAGCTAGGGGACTGTGCAAGATTGCAACTGTGTATATATACTGAAGAGAACAGTCCACTAGTAGGGTTAAAGAAACAAAATAATTCTTTATAATATACATTACAAAGTGGTATGTCTTTACATTAATGTGGGCCCCAACTTATCTGAAAGTGAATGTGGATGGTAAGGCACATAGCTAAAGATAAATTTAATAAATTAGTATTCATAATATTATATTTTGCTTCTGTAACTGTTCAGGGACACTTTAAACTAGGAAACTACACAGTAAATAGTTATTACTGTATTAATAGAATGTCCAGACTGGCCTTTATGTGTCATTTTCTAATATATGAACAGCAGCTTTTGTTTTTTGTACTTTGTAACATTCAGATTTTGCTTGTGCTATCGAGTTTAAGCTCTACCTTCTGATTGAGAAGTACAGCAGTCATTTTCTATATTTATGTTAATAGCACAGTAATCTCATTATATTTTATAGGTTTCTAAATAAAACTTACTTCTTAACAACTTACTATGAGGGTTTTACTACCTCAAGAAAATTGCTGTATGCAAATAATGTTACAGTTCAAAAAGCCTTCCCAAGTAAATTAGAGATCTATGCACCTTCAGCAAATACACTGCATTAATAATGTATTTCTAATAAACTGTGTGTTCTTAAAAGGAGGGATCAAATGTCATAGCCTCTTCTACTTTATTTTTTATTGAAAAATAGAACTGCAAAAGTACTGAACTCATGTTTTACTCAGAGTTTAGAGTCTATTAAAGTTGACACTTTGCTTATACACAGTTGGTGGTATATGTCCGAAAAAAACCGAAACCTCTTTAGACTATTCTTTTTACCGTGTTGAACTTTTTTTGCCATTTTTGCCACTTTATGACTGGCTTGTTTTATTGCTGTATGACTGGGTCATGCTTTGTGTTTTTCCTTTGCACACCAGGAGCCCTGTTATTTTTGTGTTCGTGTTACTGTATGTGAGCTTGTTTCATTTACTTTCTTTGATTGATTAGGAAAAAAACAGCAATTCCATAGTAAACCACCAAATGTTGTGCCTCTCATCTTGCGGATTTAAAAACAATAAATGTGGACATTACCATTTTTGTTTTGATGTGATTATTGAGTATGTTTTCCTACAGCCCTCCCAGCACACTATCCTGCGTATACCTCCTCCCTCTCCATAATTTTTTAGGAATATCACTTTCATCATAGTTAAAATTAATTTCCACCCCTGTTGTATTTATCCCATTTTATTTGTTATCTGAAAGTAATATAATAATATATAATATAAAGTTAAATGTACACCAACCTGATATTATTTTATTTGTTATCCATATATGTTTTATATGTTATCTATATATTTTTGTGTCTCACTGCTTTTTCAAGACCTGTGACTTTTATTAATAAATCAATTGTACCTTAAGTGAACTTTTTTTCTGCAGGAAGACTAACTTTTTATCAAGGATTGACGTGCTAGGACACTTTGAACTAATGTGGTGCCAGTGGATGAGCCAAATTTGCTTGTTACACTTTCCTTAAATAGAGTGAGACAGTGGGGGAAATTTTTCAGAGGTGTCTGAGAGCAGAACTGTTCTAGTTGCCAATGGCAAAAAATTAGAGCACAATGATTTTGGCAAGATGACGGCTGTTTCTGATGGCCATCCATCTTGCCCATGGACCAGAGGGGTTTCATTGCCCCCCCCTCCCCCCAGTTCATGTTCGCTGCTACTGGCTGATCAATGCAGACCAGATAATAGCAGAAATTTTACTTACTGATCACCATGTCTGTAGACGCAGTAATTGGGGCAAGATGGCAGTTGACCCTGACAGCCATTCATTTTGTCTCGTAGGCCAGAGGGGTTTCCCTGCCAGCCCGGACCATGTTTGCTGCTATCGGCAGGTCGATCCCAACTAGCCAATAGCAGAAATATATGTCACAATGGGCAGCACAGGGGTTAATGGAAGCAACACATGACAATAATTGCTATAGTGGAAGCAGCCATGTCTGGTTGCTTCATGTTATTTCCCATCCTTTTTGGGGCATAATGGAATCAAACACCTGTAAGAGCAAATACACATATTTCACCTTGCTAAATTATCCAAGGGGTGTACTTTCTAAAATAGTGTCTCTTGTTGGGGTTCTCCTCTGTTTAGTACCACTAGGGTTCTCCAAATGCATCTGATTCCTGACACCTGTAAAGAATTTCTGTTAAAATTGGCTTCTAATAGACAAACATCACTTTTTCCCTTCTCAGCACTACTGCATACCCATACAACATTTTATATGCCCATGTGGGGCAATTCTACACTCAGTTTTATACATTTTGGGGTGTTGTTTTATCTGTTATCCTTAGTGGCTTACAAAAATTAGGGTAAATATTATTTTTGAAAAATGTTAAATTTTGTCCTTTTTTAATTGAATCAAACCTCTGGAGGGGAAAATACACATATTACACTTTACAAAATTCACCAAGCAGTGTACATTCCAAAATGGTGTCTCTTGTTGGGGTTCTCCTCCGCAGTGTATAGTGCCAAAATGGGTATTGGTATACTCAGGAGGAATTGCACTAAATATTGTAAATGCATTTTCCTTTTTAACCTATTTTAGTATTCAATTAATAATGCCTAGCATTACAGTGATTTTATTTTTTAAAACAGCACTTTATTGAAGGTTAATATAATGTAGGCCAGCCAATTGCAATTGGCCACATTACACAATATTCAGTACGCAGCATTAACACATAACAGTAGGAGGATCTTGTGAAACAAAATCAAAAGAAGACAAGAAAGAATTTTGTTTAATTTCCATTGAAAAAAAAATTCTTGGAAATTTAAATTATATGTTCTTTAAAATTTACCACATAGCTACATTAAAATGATGACAATAAATCTTCAGTTTGCCCAGTAAAGTAAACAAATTACTTCATGCAGAAAAAAAATGTTAAAGATGCCGAGGGTCAGATCTGTACTCACTTCTCTTGTTACTAAATTTATTATTTATAAAAGCAGTGTCAAAGAAGAGATTTGATTAAGTCTGCAAATAGATGAGCATAACAAATGAAATCTAGCAACCACAAATCAACTTTTCTAGCAGTCAACTATGTAAAAATATTTGCATCATAAATTTTCAGCAGTCTGCTGCCACCTTTTGTGGTGTAGGAATGCCTTTCATCTGCATTCCTAATTCATAAACTGCAATGACACTATCTATTGGCAATATTTTATGCACACAAAATATAAGCTGATAGAGCATGTTGACATCTTGACACTAAGCACCATGAAAAAGGTAAGTGATTTGGTTGTTTAAAATATAATCCAGAGGTCTTGTTGTCAGTGTCAAATGCAAAGCATGAGCAAAATATCAAACTTTCTATCGTAGATCCTGTGTAAACTATATTTTAAAAATAGGTACATTTAAACTATTTTATTTTAATAATTTTAACTTAAATAATAGTTTCCGGAAATGATATTTTTCTATATTGAAAAATTATATGATTTTCCAATATACTTTCATACAATAATAGTGTATTCCTTACTGTCTTCCATTGAGTACATACAGCCCATAAAAATCTGTCCTAGGTTATCTGATGGACACTCAGGTGCTTGGATCATTACACAATACTGCTCTGATTACTGTGCTTTGATTTTAATGATCTTTACAACAATAAAATATTGAGGAATTGATATAGTATATTATAGTCTAGTTTAGTAAATTGGAAAACAGTGTAACATTTAATTTTGTATAGTAATAATCACATTATTTTACTGAAAATGGAAATTCCTTTTAATGTTAAATGCATCATTCACCTTATCCTAAATAATAAGGCATTAGGAGTAGAGATGAGCGAACATGCTCGTCCGAGCTTGATGCTCGGTCGAGCATTAGGGTACTCGAAACTGCTCGTTACTCGGACGAATACTTCGCCCGCTCGAGAAAATGGCAGCTCCCGCCGTTTTGCTTTTTGGCGGCCAGAAACAGAGCCAATCACAAGCCAGGAGACTCTGCACTCCACCCAGCATGACGTGGTACCCTTACACGTCGATAGCAGTGGTTGGCTGGCCAGATCAGGTGACCCTGGGATAGACTAGCCGCTGGCCGCGCTGCTCGGATCATTCTGTCTCTGGATGCCGCTAGGGAGAGAGCTGCTGCTGGTCAGGGAAAGCGTTAGGGTGTTCTATTAGCTTACTGTTAGGCAGGAGTGATTCTCAAAGAACCCAACAGCCCTTCTTAGGGCTACAATAACGTTCTACTTTTTTTATTTTAATTTGCATCTTTTACCATTTTGTGAGGAATTAGCAGGGGGACTTGCTACCGTTGTGTTTAGCTCTTAGTGGCACACATATCCATAGCAAAGACCGAAGTGGGAAAATTCAGTAGGGGTTGGATTTCTATTAGGCAATAACTCAGTGTCATCTCATCTGGCATAGTAGTGTGCTTCCTTTGATACTTGGCTAGAAAATAGCCATAGGAGAATACAAACAGCTTCTTGAAGCCTACAGTAGCGTTCTATATATTTGATTTCTGGTTGATCTGCTGGTGGCTGTAGTTTCTGCAGTGCATGTACTTGCCAATTCTGAGCAATTTGTAGTGAGACTTGCGACCGCTGTGTTCTGCGCTTAGTGGCGCACATATCCATAGCAAAGGCCGAAGTGGCAAAATTCAGTAGGGGTTGGATTTCTATTAGGCAATAACTCAGTGTCATCTCATCTGGCATAGTAGTGTGCTTCCTTTGATACTTGGCTAGAAAATAGCCATAGGAGAATACAAACAGCTTCTTGAAGCCTACAGTAGCGTTCTATATATTTGATTTCTGGTTGATCTGCTGGTGGCTGTAGTTTCTGCAGTGCATGTACTTGCCAATTCTGAGCAATTTGTAGTGAGACTTGCGACCGCTGTGTTCTGCGCTTAGTGGCGCACATATCCATAGCAAAGGCCGAAGTGGCAAAATTCAGTAGGGGTTGGATTTCTATTAGGCAATAACTCAGTGTCATCTCATCTGGCATAGTAGTGTGCTTCCTTTGATACTTGGCTAGAAAATAGCCATAGGAGAATATAAACAGCTTCTTGAAGCCTACAGTAGCGTTCTATATATTTGATTTCTGGTTGATCTGCTGGTGGCTGTAGTTTCTGCAGTGCATGTACTTGCCAATTCTGAGCAATTTGTAGTGAGACTTGCGACCGCTGTGTTCTGCGCTTAGTGGCGCACATATCCATAGCAAAGGCCGAAGTGGCAAAATTCAGTAGGGGTTGGATTTCTATTAGGCAATAACTCAGTGTCATCTCATCTGGCATAGTAGTGTGCTTCCTTTGATACTTGGCTAGAAAATAGCCATAGGAGAATACAAACAGCTTCTTGAAGCCTACAGTAGCGTTCTATATATTTGATTTCTGGTTGATCTGCTGGTGGCTGTAGTTTCTGCAGTGCATGTACTTGCCAATTCTGAGCAATTTGTAGTGAGACTTGCGACCGCTGTGTTCTGCGCTTAGTGGCGCACATATCCATAGCAAAGGCCGAAGTGGCAAAATTCAGTAGGGGTTGGATTTCTATTAGGCAATAACTCAGTGTCATCTCATCTGGCATAGTAGTGTGCTTCCTTTGATACTTGGCTAGAAAATAGCCATAGGAGAATACAAACAGCTTCTTGAAGCCTACAGTAGCGTTCTATATATTTGATTTCTGGTTGATCTGCTGGTGGCTGTAGTTTCTGCAGTGCATGTACTTGCCAATTCTGAGCAATTTGTAGTGAGACTTGCGACCGCTGTGTTCTGCGCTTAGTGGCGCACATATCCATAGCAAAGGCCGAAGTGGCAAAATTCAGTAGGGGTTGGATTTCTATTAGGCAATAACTCAGTGTCATCTCATCTGGCATAGTAGTGTGCTTCCTTTGATACTTGGCTAGAAAATAGCCATAGGAGAATACAAACAGCTTCTTGAAGCCTACAGTAGCGTTCTATATATTTGATTTCTGGTTGATCTGCTGGTGGCTGTAGTTTCTGCAGTGCATGTACTTGCCAATTCTGAGCAATTTGTAGTGAGACTTGCGACCGCTGTGTTCTGCGCTTAGTGGCGCACATATCCATAGCAAAGGCCGAAGTGGCAAAATTCAGTAGGGGTTGGATTTCTATTAGGCAATAACTCAGTGTCATCTCATCTGGCATAGTAGTGTGCTTCCTTTGATACTTGGCTAGAAAATAGCCATAGGAGAATACAAACAGCTTCTTGAAGCCTACAGTAGCGTTCTATATATTTGATTTCTGGTTGATCTGCTGGTGGCTGTAGTTTCTGCAGTGCATGTACTTGCCAATTCTGAGCAATTTGTAGTGAGACTTGCGACCGCTGTGTTCTGCGCTTAGTGGCGCACATATCCATAGCAAAGGCCGAAGTGGCAAAATTCAGTAGGGGTTGGATTTCTATTAGGCAATAACTCAGTGTCATCTCATCTGGCATAGTAGTGTGCTTCCTTTGATACTTGGCTAGAAAATAGCCATAGGAGAATACAAACAGCTTCTTGAAGCCTACAGTAGCGTTCTATATATTTGATTTCTGGTTGATCTGCTGGTGGCTGTAGTTTCTGCAGTGCATGTACTTGCCAATTCTGAGCAATTTGTAGTGAGACTTGCGACCGCTGTGTTCTGCGCTTAGTGGCGCACATATCCATAGCAAAGGCCGAAGTGGCAAAATTCAGTAGGGGTTGGATTTCTATTAGGCAATAACTCAGTGTCATCTCATCTGGCATAGTAGTGTGCTTCCTTTGATACTTGGCTAGAAAATAGCCATAGCAATAGGATAGGATTGTTTGGTTTTAAAAACTCAAAAAAAAACAAAAAACACAAAAAAAAAAAAAAAACACAAAAAAACAGCAAAAAAAACAAAAAGAAGTAAAAAAAAAAAAAAAGTTATAACTCTCATTTTAAAAATGTTTAACCCGAGGGCTAGGGGTAGAGGACGAGGGCGGGGACGTGGGCGTCCAACTACTGCAGGGGTCAGAGGCCGTGGTCCTGGGCGGGGTGAGACACCACCTGCTGATGAGGGAGCAGGGGAACGCCGCAGAGCTACACTCCCTAGGTTCATGTCTGAAGTTACTGGGACTCGTGGTAGAGCACTGTTGAGGCCAGAACAGTACGAACAGGTGATGTCGTGGATTGCTGACAATGCTTCGAGCAATTTGTCCACCACCAGTCAGTCTTCCACGCAGTCCACCCATGTCACCGAAATCCCCACTCCTCCAGCTCCTGCACCTCAGCCTCCTCCCCCCCAGTCTGCCCCCTCCCAGGAAAATTTGGCATTTGAACCGGCATACTCTGAGGAACTGTTTTCTGGACCCTTCCCACAGTCACAAACCACTTGTCCGGTTGCTGCTGAGCAATTTTCCGATGCCCAGGTTTTCCACCAGTCACAGTCTGTGGGTGATGATGACCTTCTTGACGTAGTGGAAGTGTGTAAAGAGGTGTCCGACGATGAGGAGACACGGTTGTCAGACAGTGGGGAAGTTGTTGTCAGGGCAGGAAGTCCGAGGGGGGAGCAGACTGAGGGATCGGAGGATGATGAGGTGACAGACCCAAGCTGGGTTGAGAGGCCGGGTGAACACAGTGCTTCTGAGACGGAGGAGAGTCCTCGACCTGAACAGGTTGGAAGAGGCAGTGGTGGGGCCAGACGGAGAGGCAGGGCCAGAGCTGGTGCATCAGCGCCACTGTCAACTAGTGAAGCTCCCGTGGTGAGGGCTCTTGCGGCGAGGGCTAGATCTTCAGAAGTGTGGAGGTTCTTTAAGGAAACACCGGATGACCGACGGACTGTGGTGTGCAACATTTGCCAAACCAGGCTCAGCAGGGGTTCCACCACTACTAGCTTAACTACCACCAGTATGCGCAGGCATATGAATGCTAAGCACCCCACTCAGTGGCAACAAGCCCGTTCACCTCCGGCCGTGCACACCACTGCTCCTTCCCCTGTGTCAGCTGCTAGTCAGCCCCCTGCCCAGGACCCTGGCACAAAAACCCCATCGTCGCCTCCACGATCCTCCACAGCATCCACCAGCGTTCAGCTCTCCATACCCCAGACGCTGGAGCGGAAACGCAAATATAGTGCAACCCACCCGCACGCCCAAGCCCTTAATGTGCACATCTCCAGATTGCTTAGCCTGGAGATGCTGCCCTATAGGCTAGTAGAGACCGAGGCCTTTCGCAACCTCATGGCGGCGGCCGCCCCTCGGTATTCGGTCCCCAGCCGCCACTACTTTTCCCGATGTGCCGTCCCAGCCCTGCACCAGCACGTGTCAGACAACATCATCCGTGCCCTGACCAACGCCGTTTCTGACAAGGTCCACCTGACCACGGACACGTGGACGAGTGCTGCCGGGCAGGGCCACTATATATCGCTGACGGCACATTGGGTTAACTTGGTGGAGGCTGGGACCGAGTCTGACCCTGGGGCTGCTCATATACTGCCGACGCCGAGGATTGCGGGGCCTACCTCGGTCCAGGTGTTTCAGGCCTACTATGCCTCCTCCTCCTCCCACCCCTCCTCCACCTCCTCCTCCGAACTACCATCCGTGGGCACGGCGCCATCAGTCGGTAGCTCTAGGCACAGCAGCAGTGCCGTCGCTAAGCGACAGCAGGCGGTGCTCAAACTGCTGAGCCTAGGCGACAAAAGGCACACCGCCCAAGAGCTATTACAGGGCATCACGGCGCAGACTGATCTGTGGCTGGCACCGCTGAACCTCAAGCCGGGAATGGTTGTGTGTGACAACGGCCGTAACCTGGTGGCGGCTCTGCAACTCGGCAGACTGACACATGTGCCATGCCTGGCCCATGTGTTAAATCTGATAGTGCAGCGTTTCCTCAAGACATACCCCAATCTGTCTGATTTGCTCACGAAGGTGCGCCGCATCTGTGCGCATTTCAGGAAGTCCAGCCCAGATGCTGCCACTCTCAGGGCAGCGCAGCGCCGCCTCCAACTGCCCGCTCACCGACTGTTGTGCGACGTGCCCACGAGGTGGAATTCAACACTGACCATGTTATCCAGAGTTTACCAGCAGCGCAGAGCGATTGTAGACTGCCAGATGTCAACTTCCACCAGAACTGGTAGTCAGGTCAGTCAGCTTCCTCAAGTCTACAATGAGGAGTGGACGTGGATGTCTGATATCTGTCAGGTGCTGAGTAACTTTGAGGAGTCAACACAGATGGTCAGTGGCGATGCCGCCATCATCAGCCTCACCATCCCGCTGCTTGGCCTGTTGAAAAACTCTCTGGTCAGCATGAAGTCGGAAGCTTTGCGCTCGTCACAAGAGACGGGGGAAGAATATTCCCTTGTTGATAGCCAAAGCACCCTGAGGTCTGTTTCTCAGCGCATATCGGAGGAGGTGGAGGTGGAGGAGGATGAGGAGGAAGAGGAGGAGAATGTTGGCGAGACACAAGAGGGGACCATTGTTGAGTCCTTCACTGTTCAGCGTGTATGGGCAGAAGAAGAGGAGTTGGAGGAGTTGGAGGAGGAGGAAATGGACAGTCAGGCCAGTGAGGGGAGTGAATTCTTACGCGTTGGTACTCTGGCGCATATGGCAGATTTCATGCTAGGCTGCCTATCCCGTGACCCTCGCGTTCAAAGAATTTATTCCAGCACCGATTACTGGGTGTTCACTCTCCTGGACCCACGGTACAAGCAAAATCTTCCCACTCTCATCCCTGGAGAGGAAAGGAGTGTGAGAATGCATGAATACCAGCAGGCCCTGGTGCACAAGCTGAAACAGTATTTCCCTTCTGACAGCGCTAGCGGCAGAGTGCGTAGTTCTGCGGGACAAGTAGCGAGGGAGAGTAGGCGAGCAGGCAGCTTGTCCAGCACTGGCAAGGGTACGCTTTACAAGGCTTTTGCCAGCTTTATGTCACCCCAGCAAGACACTGTCACCTGTCCCCAGTCTCGGCAGAGTAGGGCTGATCTTTACAGAAAGATGGTGAGGGAGTACGTAGCTGACCATACCATCGTCCTAAATGATCACACAGCTCCCTACAACTACTGGGTTTCAAAGCTGGACATGTGGCACGAACTGGCGCTGTACGCCTTGGAGGTTCTTGCCTGCCCTGCCGCTAGCGTCTTGTCCGAGCGGGTTTTCAGTGCAGCTGGTGGCATCATCACCGATAAGCGTACACGCCTGTCGACTGACAGCGCTGACAGGCTGACGCTTATTAAAATGAATAAAGGCTGGATTTCTCAGAATTTCCAATCTCCACCAGGTGAAGGAAGCTCAACCTGAATAATTGATCCACTCCTCCTCCTCCTCCTCATTTTCCTCCTTCTCCTCCTCTTTGTACAGTAAAGCAGAGGAAAATGGCTATTTTTTGACAGGGCCCACTGGCTCTTGCTATAGTACTTCATGCATTTAATTTTTCTGGAGGGCCACCTACCCGGTCCTCTGTTTGAAACAATTTTTGTGAGTGCCACATACAGGCACTCAATCTATTCCATTTTTCTGGAGGGCCACCTACCCGGTCCTCTGTTTTAAAAAATTTTTGGGACTGCCACATACAGGCACTCAATCTATTCCATTTTACTGCAGGGCCACCTACCTGCTCCTCTGGTTTGAACAATTTTTGGGACTGCCACATACAGGCACTCAATCTATTCCATTTTACTGGAGGGCCACCTACCTGCTCCTCTGGTTTGAAACATTTTTGGGACTGCCACATACAGGCACTCAATCTATTCCATTTTACTGCAGGGCCACCTACCTGCTCCTCTGGTTTGAACAATTTTTGGGACTGCCACATACAGGCACTCAATCTATTCCATTTTACTGCAGGGCCACCTACCTGCTCCTCTGGTTTGAACAATTTTTGGGACTGCCACATACAGGCACTCAATCTATTCCATTTTACTGGAGGGCCACCTACCTGCTCCTCTGGTTTGAAACATTTTTGGGACTGCCACATACAGGCACTCAATCTATCCCATTTTACTGGAGGGCCACCTACCTGCTCCTCTGGTTTGAAAAATGTTTGGGACTGCCACATACAGGCACTATCCAAATTAAATTGTCTCCATAGCAGCCTCCACACGTTGTCTCCATTGCTACCTCCAAAAGTCGTCCATATAGCTGCCTCCATACATCGTCCCTTTATCAAACGAGGTGTGTCAGGCAGAAATTTGGGTTGTTTTCATGGATTCCACATCAAAGTTGTTAACTTTGTCGCCACCCTGCTGTGTTATCCACAAAATATACTGGCAAACTTTTACCATTTAGGGATATTATTTCAGCGCTTCTTGCGCATCTGTTTACATTCCCCTCACCCGGCATATCCTAAACTTATAAGAACGCTACTACACTTGATCTTATACAAAAGGTTCTTAGAAGTGCTGTTTGGGGAGTAGCCTAGAGACAGGGGCTTGGATTGGCGAAAGCTCGCCTGGCAGCGGAACGCCAGCTCCATGCGCATCATGCGCTTCTTGCGCATCTGTTTACATTCCCCTCACCCGCCATATCCCAAACTTATACGAACGCTACTACACTTAACTTGGTGCAGGCTGGGACCGAGTCTGACCCTGGGGCTGGTCATATACTGCCGACGCAGAGAATTGCGGGGCCTACCTCGGTCCAGGTCTCAAAGGCCTACTATACCTCCTCCCACCCCTCCTCCACCTCCTCCTCCTCCGAATTACCATCCGTGGGCATGGCGCCATCAGTCGGTAGCTCTAGGCACAGCAGCAGTGCCGTCGCTAAGCGACAGCAGGCGGTGCTGAAACTGCTGAGCCTAGGCGATAAAAGGCACACCGCCCAAGAGCTATTACAGGGCATTCCACATCAAAGTTGTTAACTTTGTCGCCACCCTGCTGTGTAATCCCCAAAATATACTTGCAAACTTTTACCATTTAGGGATATTATTTCAGCGCTTCTTGCGCATCTGTTTACATTCCCCTCACCCGCCATATCCTAAACTTATAAGAACGCTACTACACTTGATCTTATACAAAAGGTTCTTAGAAGTGCTGTTTGGGGAGTAGCCTATAGACAGGGGCTTGGATTGGCGAAAGCTCGCCTGGCAGCGGAGCGCCAGCTCCATGCCAAGATCCAACTAACATAGTTTTAACTGCAGCACCTTTAATCTACTACTAGTTCACTGCCTCCATACATGGTCCCCTTATCAAACGAGCTGTGTCAGGCAGAATTTTGGGTTGTTTTCATGGCTTCCATGTTAACTTTGTCGCCACCCTGCTGTGTAATCCACAAAATATACTGGCAAACTTTTATCATGTACCGATATTATTTGAGCGCTTCTTGCTCACCTCCTTTGGTTCCTCTCTGCCACCCATTGGTTTGAAGCCTGAGTCCATTTAGGGTATGTCGCCATGACACTCTCTAGCCTGCTGCCGCTGCCTCTGCATGCCGTCCCCTATAGTGTCAGGGTCAATTATTGGATGTTTTAGATGCTATCTAGCTTCATTCTGTCACTCTGTCATGGCCATGCTGTTGCCCATAATTTTGGCATAATGGTGCGATTATGCAGCCTCAGAGGCATCCATGCATGCTGCCCCTGCTGTTTCCTGTCCATTTCCGTGGTGTTTCCATCCTTTTCTGAGGTTCCCAGGTGTTTGGCCAAGCTTCCCTGTGCAGAGCCTTGGTCCCCTTGAAAAATGCTCGAGTCTCCCATTGACTTCAATGGGGTTCGTTATTCGAGACGAGCACTCGAGCATCGGGAAAAGTTCGTCTCGAATAACGAGTACCCGAGCATTTTAGTGTTCGCTCATCTCTAATTAGGAGTCTTTTATCATAGTTCTTTTCTTTTCTTTCTTTTTGGCCTTTGTGCATCTTTTATTTGCTCCTATGTCAATTGTTGTACAAAATTCAAGAAGTTTTTTTCTGTGTTAGGTTTGTCCTATTTATCTTAGCAGGACAGATCAGTTGAATTGCCCCAAAAACTATTCCAGGAAAAAAAAAGGAAACAACAATATAGAGTTGATAAATGATATGATAAATGACGCTCATTGATTGTTTATTTCCTTAGAGCCCTCATCATTGCTACCTTACACTACTAGTCTTAGCACTACTTGCATCAGTTTTACCTTACATTACCAGTCTTAGCAGTATTTGCGTCATTTTGTCACATTACACTAATAGTTAAAGCTATTTGCATCATTATCTTACACTTCCAGTCTTAGACCAGTTTGTGTCACTTTTACAATACAGTATAAATCTTAGCAGTATTTGCTTTCGTTGTTAACCTACACTACCAATCTTAGATATGTTCGCATTAGTGTTACCTTACACTACCAGTCTTAGTATTATCTGTGTCAATAGTACCTTACACTATCAGCCTTAGAACTGTTTTTATCAATGTTAACTTAAGAACTAGTTTTTGTAGTAATTGCTTTCAGTGTTACCTTACATTACCAGTTTTTTAAGTATTTGCATCATTATTTACCTTACACTACTAGTCTTAGAACAATTTTCATCACTGTTACCTTACAGTACTAATCTTATTAGTATTTGTATTTGTATCAGTGTTTCTTAACACTACCAGTGTTAAACTGATTTGAGTCACTCTTACTCTTGCTTACTGACCTTAGAAGCAACATACAGCAATATTTTTAACCCCTTAAGGACGGAGGGTTTTCCGGCTCATTTCTCGCTCTCCAACTTCAAAAATCCATAACTTTTTCATTTTTTCGTGTACAGACCTGTGTGAGGGCTTATTTTGTGCGTAACAAATTTTACTTTCCCGTAATGTTATTTATTTTAACATGCCGTGTACTGCGAAGCTGAAAAAAAATTCCAAATGTGGAAAAATTGAAAAAAAACCGCACGTGCGTCACGTTCTTGTGGGCTCAGTTTTTACGACTTTCACTCTTTGCTCCAAATAATACGCCTACTTTATTCTTTGGTTCGGTGCGATCGCGGTGATACCAAATTTATACAGGTTTTATTGTGTTTTAATACATTTTCAAAAATTAAACGAATGTGTACAAAAAAGAAGAAAAATTTTTTGCCATCTTCTGACGCTAATAACTTTTTCATACTTTGGCGCACAGAGATGTGTGAGGGGTCATTTTTTGCGAAATGAGGCGACGTTTTCATTGCTACCATTTTGAGATCTGTGCAACTTTTTGATCATTTTTTATTTCATTTTTTATGTTATGTAAAAAGGTGTAAAAGTCGCATTTCGGACATTTGGGCGCCATTTCCCGCCTCGGAGGTCACCGCCGCCTGTAACCGTTTTTATATTTTGATAGATCGGGCATTTTGGGACGCGGTGATACCTAATATGTTTGTGATTTTTACTGTTTATTATGTTTTATATCCGTTCTAGGGAAAGGGGGGTGATTTGAACTTTTAATATTTTATTAATTTTTTTTATTTTTTAAACTTTTTTTTTAATTTTTTTTTTCACTATCTTTTAGACCATCTAGGGTACATTAACCCTAGATAGTCAGATCGCTCCTACCATATACTGCAATAATTCTGTATTGCAATATATGGCATTTTTGCAGCACATTCATTACAATGAGCCACTGGCTCATTGTAACGAATCTGCAGCTGCAAGATAGCCTCGTGTCAAAAGAAGACACGAGGCTACCATGACAACCGATCGCCGCCCCCCGATGACGTTCGGGGGCGTGGCGATCGGAAAAAAGATGGCGGCGCCCGCGCGCCGCCGTCTTTTAAACGCCGCCGGCGACTTTGCTGGCGGCGTTGAAGGGGTTAATAGCCGCGATCTGTGCAAGCACCGACCGCGGTTATTAGCGGTGGGGGTTTTGTGCAATATGCAAAAACCCCCACCCTTGTATGAAGAGGACTCAGCCCGTGAGCCCTCTTCATACATCCCTTATACCTCTGCGCCGTAGAGCTACGGCGCAGAGCGTTAAGGGGTTAAGGACTAATGTTAGTACTATTTGAATTTCCAACACCAAACATTGTAAAGTTAAACTACCAGTCTTAAAACTATCTTTATCTGTGTTAACTTATAATACGAGTATTAATAGTATTTGTGCCACTGTTACTTCACAGTAGCATTCTTAGTGTAAGGTAACACTGATACAAATAGTTCTAACAGTTTTAGAAGTATTTGCTTCAGTGTTAGCTGGTATCAGTAGTATTTGCATGATTGTTACCCTATGCTACCAGTCTTAGACCTGTTTGTGTCACTGTTACCTTATAGTACAGATCATAGTAGTATTTGCATCAGTATTACCTTACACTAGAAGTCTTTTTGCTATTTGTACTATACAGTACTACACTGTTAGCCATAGTACTAATTTCATCTATATCCTCATAAAGTACTACATTGCACTGCTATTGTTATTATGTATTTCACCTATATCCTCAAATGTGGAGATAACATGTTCCATGTATTGAAAAAAGTTGATAGACCAGCAGAACTGCAGATTCCGCAACTTAGATTGGGAAAACACAATGCATGGCAAGTAACAGATAACAATACAGCTCTGTACACGCAGCTCTACAGCTCACCCCCTTCAAAACAGGATAGCAGTCTCAGACAAAAGTCATGGAGCAGTCACTCATGCTGTAAGATGACTCTCCTAGCTATGATTCTGTGACCTATTTACCTGCCACTGCTCCAGATATATAGTTGCAAGATTCCCAAGAACTTGTGTTGGAGGATGATGGTGTGGATGGCAGACCATCAGAAGAGATCTATGATGATTATGAAAAACAATTGCCAACTGCTGTGAATTTCTGGGATATGCAGACAGAGAAAGAAGGTAGTAGAAGAAGCAAGAGGAGATGATGAGGTACTAGACCCTACATGGGTGGAAGCTGATGATGCTTTGGACAAAGAGGCCGTGGTCAGGAAGTCAGCCACCAGAATAAGCAAAAGAATACAAGGGTACAGCAGTCTGCCCATAGCCATATTGTTTAAGGGGAACAAAACTTTCTTTAGTGGCACTTAACAGTTTTGACTATCCGATTTTTGTTTGCTACCATGGTAATCTCTTTAAACCAAAAGGGAAAAAAATATAGCAATAAAAAACTTAGAGGGTGTGGTCTCAGATTGTACTCTATGCTATTCATAATAATATTTTTATTCTTATACTTTACATATACACTCTCCGGCCACTTTATTAGGTACACCTGTCCAACTGCTTGTTAACACTTAATTTCTAATCAGCCAATCACATGGCGGCAACTCAGTGCATTTAGGCATGTAGACATGGTCAAGACAATCTCCTGAAGTTCAAACTGAGCATCAGTATGGGTAAGAAAGGTGATTTGAGTGCCTTTGAACGTGGCATGGTTGTTGGTGCCAGAAGAGCTGATCTGAGTATTTCAGAAACTACTGATCTACTGGGATTTTCATGCACAACCATCTCTAGGGTTTACAGAGAATGGTCCGAAAAAGAAAAAACATCCAGTGAGCGGCAGTTCTGTGGGCGGAAATGCCTTGTTGATGCCAGAGGTCAGAGGAGAATGGGCAGACTGGTTTGAGCTGATAGAAAGGCAACAGTGACTCAAATCGCCACCAGTTACAACCAAGGTAGGCAGAAGAGCATCTCTGAACGCACAGTACGTCGAACTTTGAGGCAGATGGGCTACAGCAGCAGAAGACCACACCAGGTGCCACTCCTTTCAGCTAAGAACAGGAAACAATTTGCACAAGCTCATCGAAATTGGACAGTAGAAGACTGGAAAAATAACTCCAGTATATTTATACTGAAGAAAACCCTTATTTGTCCAACATTGAGTGGTATGGCAGGTACATCGATGACCTCCTCCTTATTTGGAGGGGCGATGTATCTGCCATACCCTCATTTGTGGAATATAATAATCTCAATGATCTCAACTTACATTTCACATATTACTCTCATGCTTCTGAGGTCACGTTTCTTGACCTTCGCTTACAAGGCACAATTGACAAACCAATAACCACCACCACTTACAGAAAACCCACAGCGGGCAACACCATTCTCCATTATTCCAGTCAACATCCTAAACATACTCTCAAATCAATTCCAGTGGGCGAGATGATTCGCAGCAAAAGAAATTGCAGCTCAGACACGGATTTCCTGAGGGAGTCGGACACTATAGCCCAAAGACTTACTTCCAGGGGTTATCCAAAGTGGACACTTAATAGAGCAACTAATATTGCTCATAAGAAGAACCGTATTTCACTTCTTAATAAAAAATCTCATGACTCACACAAGACTAAAACCTTAGACACGCCAGTTCTTTCATTACAATTTAGTTCTGAATTTTATACTATTAAGAACATAATCTTCAAGTATCTTCCCATTTTGTATGATGATGACAAATTGGAATACATACTACGCCAGGGCTGTAAAGTTGTGTCGAGACGAGGTCTCACTCTCGGCAATATATTATCTCCCTCTATGATCAAAGATAACACCAAATCCAATCATTGGCTCAATACTGTAGGGTTCTTTAGATGTGGTTCAAGACTTTGTCGTACCTGCACATTTATTACTCCCACCCAATGTTTTCAAAATACATCTGGTAATAAGACCTTCCACATTAGACAACATCTTACCTGCAACAGCTTTGGAGTTGTCTATGTTATCCGCTGTACACATTGTAACTTAATGTACGTGGGTTGCACCACGAGAAAATTTAAAATCAGATTGCTTGAGCATATTAATGATATTACGGGCAATCCCAACAGAAGTCTCAGCGGAGCATCGGCTCATTTCCGTGATTTTCACAACAAATCAGTCAGTACATTAACTGCTTTTGTTATTGAGAAAACTTATGCACCGAAAAGAGGAGGAGACTTGAGGAGATTGCTTCTAGATAGAGAGGCTAACTGGATTATGGCTTTAAATACTGCTTCGCCCCAGGGCCTCAACATTAGAAATGAATTAATCTTACACTATCATTAATGTGTTCTAGAATTACTACATCTCTTCCTTCTTTCTTCCTTCCTCATTTCGTTTTCGTTTTTATTTTCATTTTTCATTTTTCATTTCCATGTTATTTACAAAACGTCTGGATTCCCATGCATAATTGTGATATATTTAAATACATAAAATACAATATGTTCATTTACTGTTTTATATCACTTTTGCTACTGAATTTGTCAATTGATCTGTTCACTCTAAAGTATAACGAGTTTTATCTTATATTATATTTTGTTTTTATCAATATCTCCTGACCAGGTTTCTATAAGCTGTGCACTTACCCTGTCATCCGGACACTTTTGTTTGGGTCTTTCCCATACATATGTTTGGGTTGCCGGGTACTGTTCCGGGAACTTGGTGGCCACCTGTCGTGTTTAGCTCCACCTCCTTTTTCATCACATGATTTCATTATTATTGAGTTTCATCGTTGCCCCGACAACAGTGATCACCTGACAATTTGTGACCTCGCCCTACTTACACATGACCTCGTTACCATGGGGACATGATGCTATTTGGACTCAGTCTTACCACTCCCCTTACGTGACCGGAACAGGTTGTGCCTTTACGAAACCATTGGTCTCAGCTGATATAAATTGATGTCTCTGTATATTATTTGCTATCCATGACTAAGGACGCAGCTAGCGTCTGAAACGCGTTGGATTTCCTTGATGTATCTGCCTGTTTTTAAGATGTCTTGAATTAAAGAAACTATTTTATCTTCATACCGTCTGAATGGTGTTGGATTGAAGCTGGTACCACAAGTGTTTGTTCTCCGAGCTACCACGCTAAAGCGAAGCGTGCTCCGTGCTCTCCACTCCTTGACGGGTCCAAGCGGTTGAAGCTGTGCCAAACTACTTTTTCCTGGAAAAATATTGCCTGGTCTGATGAGTCTCGATTTCTGCTGCGACATTCGGATGGTAGGGTCAGAATTTGGCGTCAACAACATGAAAGCATGGATCCATCCTGCCTTGTATCAACGGTTCAGGCTGGTGGTGGTGGTGTCATGGTGTGGGGAATATTTTCTTGGCACTCTTTGGGCCCCTTGCTACCAATTGAGCATTGTTGCAACGCCACAGCCTACCTGAGTATTGTTGCTGACCATGTCCATCCCTTTATGACCACAATGTACCCAACATCTGATGGCTACTTTCAGCAGGATAATGCGCCATGTCATAAAGCTGGAATCATCTCAGACTGGTTTCTTGAACATGACAATGAGGTCACTGTACTCAAATGGCCTCCACAGTCACCAGATCTCAATCCAATAGAGCATCTTTGGGATGTGGTAGAACGGGATATTCGCATCATGGATGTGCAGCCGACAAATCTGCGGCAACTGTGTGATGCCATCATGTCAATATGGACCAAAATCTCTGAGGAATGCTTCCAGAACCTTGTTGAATCTATGCCATGAAGAATTGAGGCAGTTCTGAAGGCAAAAGGGGGTCCAACCCATTACTAGCATGGTGTACCTAATAAAGTGGCCGGTGAGTGTATATTCTAACCCAATAAAGTTCATATGGTATGCATTAAAAATAGTTGAGTTGATGTCCAGGAGGTTTTTACTGACAGAATATAGGGCCCTATATCTGCAGCATTAAATTAATAAAGAGTTAGTTGCACAGTTTGTTTTTATGATGAATTAAACCCAATATTGTAAATTGTAAAAAGTGTTGTGGAGTTAGGTACTCACGGTTTGGTGGTTTGAGGTTATACCTTTCTCTGTGTAGATTTTGTTGTGCCATTGTCTCATAGAAACGCCAGGTGGAGAGTTTGAAGTCTACTCCAATTAGTGTCGGTGTAGTGTCGGTGTAGGCAATGAGTTGCAGTGAGTGAGACACCAATAAACCTTGTAGACACCTTGTTCTGATGAATTGGTTGTCCTGTTTCACCAGCTCTCAAGTGACACCACCACCAGCATTAACACCACCAGCAGTACCAACGTCACCACTGTCAATGTCACAAAGCCTATTCGTTCACCTTTCTACCCCCAAATGATGGAGTGAATGAGCAAGTTTTGGCTATGTCACGCACAAACTCTGGTCTTGAATAATAGCATTTTCAAATTGCTAGCCTCTGAAATGCTCCCATTTATTCTGATGATGACTGAAAGCTTTAAATATCAGATGGTAGCACATGTGATTTCCAGTCGACACTACTTTTCCCGAAAGACCCTCCCTGCCCAGCACCAACAATTAGTTGCCAAAATCAGGTGTGCACTGCTTAATGCCATTTTTCTGAAGGTGTACCTTACAACTGACACATGGAAGATTAAGCCTGGGCAAGGACATTACATCCCCTTAACCGTCCACTGGTTTAATGTATTGGTGGCTGATTCTGAGGCAAGCAAGCATTTTGGCTGACATTCTGCCCCCACCCATAATTGCCTCCATTTGCCTTCTACTCCACCTCCCTCATCCAGTCAGTGCAGTGCCTGCACCACCAGTATTATCAGAGTCATGGGGAAATGGCAGCAGGCCATATTAAAACTCATTCTGAATTAAAACCCTGTCTGGATAAAAGACCGCAACTGCAAGAGGCTGCCACTGTATCCTAAAGTGGTGTGCAAACACGGCCAGGACTTAATAGAAGGCTGATTGACTCACATCACTTGCCTTGCACATGTGCTGCATTTGGTAGTGCAAAGATTCCAGGCCAACTACACAGACCAGCTTCTGAATAATGTGTGTGGTATGTGTTAGCATCTTCGGTGATTACAGCCTACTGCTTTCCTATATGTACTGCAGAAGAACTTTGGCCTGCCTGTCCACCCACCACTTCATATATGATGTACCAACTCAGTGGAGGGTGTGTGAGCAGCAAAAGACAGTTGTTGAATTCGAGCTCCAAAAAAGGAGTGATCAACAGCACTTCATCACCAATGACAGGCACTCCATGAGGGATGTTTGTTCAATACTGCACTGTTTTCAATATACCACCAAAATGGTCAACACTGATGACACTATGGTCTGCTCTCCCTTTCCCATCTTTCGTCTGTTCAAAATATCTGCCAGGGCCATGACGTAATGAAGGCAGAAGATGTAAAGGAGAAGGAACTGGTGTCAGGTGACTCCACACAAGCCTCCCAGGGTGGGTGCTGTGCCAGTAGCTCATGAGCATCAATTTATTATGACTGCAGAGATAGAATGGAGGCAGAGGAGGATTAGATAGCAAACACCAAGGATAGCTCATCCTTGCCTTTGGGCAGCCTGGCCCACATGAGCCACTATATGCTACAAGGCCTGCGCAATGACACCTGAGTTGACAGGATAATTACCAGATTTTAGTACTGGGTAGCCACCCTGCTGGATCCATGCTACAAGGTTAATCTACTGTAGTATCCTTAATATCACTACTAGAGTATGAAGTGAACATTGGTAGAGTTACAACTGGCCGAGTTCCGATCCAAATCAGTGGCAGCACAAGGAGAAGCAGGAGGATAAAGTTGCAAACTCAACAGAAACACCAGCATGGCCTCAGGTGGGAGAGTGAGCATGGCCACAATGTTTAATCTTCCTCAACCTCCACCATCATTTGTGACTGATGTTTGAAGATTATCTGTACACATATCTAATTGTACTGAAGAATGGGTCCTCCTCAATCGATTTTTGGGTGGCAAAATTTACATTGTCAAGTTCCACATACACTGTATTTAAAATCTAAATTGTCAAATTTCACATACATTTTTACTTGAAATTATCAAATTTTTCATTCGCTGGATTCAATATTATCAACCTTTACATTCGCTGGATTAAAACTTAAAATTCTCATCTTCCACATTCACTGGATCAAAATTGAAATTGTTGAAGAAGTTTGGATTCAAGATTGATATTGTCAAATTCCACAGTACCTTAATTTAAGCTTCAAATTGTCAAATTTGCTAAATTCATAATTTAAATTGTCAAAATCTGCATTTGATGGATTCAAAACTTAAACAGACAAATATCGCATTTTAACCAGATGTAGGGTTTTTGGTTTTCCCCATGCTTCTTCTAACGCTATGAGAATAACTAGGTCTGATCACTCAGAGCACCTTTAACCTCAATGACATTAAAGAGGAACTGTCACCCGGGAAAAACACCCCCAACAAATTAGCTTCCCCTCATCCTATCCCCAGCACTTTTATATTTATTGAATTTTTGTGAAGATTTGTGTTTTTATACTTAGTTTAAAACGATCTGACCTCTTATCAAATAAGAGGTTGGATCATTGTACACGATCCTCACAGTCGGCCGTAATCATGAGGGGGCCAGCCAACACACCCCCTCCACGCTCCCCGCAGAGGGGCTTATTCACAGTGCCGGGGCTTATTCACTAAGCATAAAAACACTAATTTTAATAAAAATTCAATAAATATAAAGGGCTGGGGCAGGATGAGGGGGGAGCTAAATTGTTGGGGGTGTTTTTCCCAGGTGACAGGTCCTCTTTAATAGAATTGCTATTCTATAATTGTTAATTGAAACCATTGTTTCTCTATGGCCCTCTGCATGTCAAATGATTTCCCTCAACTTCCTTTTTTTTTTTTAACCCATAACTGTTTGTGGCATAGATTCAACAAGGTGCTGGAAGCATTCCTCAGAGATTTTGGTCCATATTGACATGATGGCATCACACAGTTGCCGCAGATTTGTCGGCTGCACATCCATGATGTGAATCTCCCGTTCCACCACATCCCAAAGATGCTCTATTGGATTGAGATCTGGTGACTGTGGAGGCCATTTGAGTACAGTGAACTCATTGTCATGTTCAAGAAACCAGTCTGAGATGATTCCAGCTTTATGACATGGTGCATTATCCTGCTGAAAGTAGCCATCAGATGTTGGGTACATTGTGGTCATAAAGGTATGGAAATGGTCAGCAACAATACTCAGGTAGGCTGTGGCATTGCAACGATGCTCAATTGGTACCAAGGGGCCCAAAGAGTGCCAAGAAAATATTCCCCACACCATGACACCACCACCACCAGCCTGAACCGTTGATTCAAGGCAGGATGGATCCATGCTTTCATGTTCAGCATGGCTGTGTTGTTCTGACCCTACCATCCGAATGTCGCAGCAGAAATCGAGACTCATCAGACAAGGCGACGTTTTTCCAATCTTCTACTGTCCAATTTCGATGAGTTTATGCAAATTGTAGCCTCAGTTTCCTGTTCTTAGCTGAAAGGAGTGGCACCCGGTGTGGTCTTCTGCTGCTGTAGCCCATCTGCCTAAAAGTTCGACGTGCTGTGTGTTCAGAGATGCTCTTCTGCCTACCTTGGTTGTAACGGGTGGCGATTTGAGTCACTGTTGCCTTTCTATCAGCTTGAACCAGTCTGCCCATTCTCCTCTGACCTCTGGCATCAACAAGGCATTTCCGCCCACAGAACTGCCACTCACTGGATGTTTTTTCTTTTTCGGACTATTCTCTGTAAACCCTAGAGATGGTTGTGTGTGAAAATCCCAGTAGATCAGCAGTTTCTGAAATACTCAGACCAGCCCTTCTGGCACCAACAACCATGCCATGTTCAAAGGTACTCAAATCACCTTTCTTCCCCATACTGATGCTCAGTTTGAACTGCAGGAGATTGTCTTGACCATGTCTACATGCCTAAATGCACTGAGTTGCCGCCATGTGATTGGCTGATTAGAAATTAAGTGTTAACGAGCAGTTGGACAGGTGTATCTAATAAAGTGGCCGGAGAGTGTATACATTTAACCTCATATATAGGAAATAATCAAACAGTGTTGTGCACTCAAAATAAGCCAAATCAATGGAGCTGTCAATTTAGTTGAAATATTTTTCATATAAATAATATTTTCACAGCAAAAATCTAGGATACAGAGAGATTACAACAATGCGATAAAGTCTTGTTCAAGCAACAAATAAAACCTTCTTCAACCTCACAATAAAGTCATAGTAATAGCTATCAACCTTGTTAAGGTTTAACTGCAGGATAAATTCTAATCTTATATTTGAGCAGGCTTTCAGCATTGTTGTACTTTATATCTTAAAGCTGATTGTTCAGAAATATACTTTCTGTCAGTAACAAATAAACGATTGGGAAAATAAATGCCTGTTTTACCAAAACGACACTGGTCACAGATCAAGAGTTATGTTTCATTTAATCTTGCTTCTCTATACAACTTTTAAGAAAATAGTATTCAAAGCATACTGAGAAGCAATTCACATTTGTTTACCGAGGGAAGAAAAATTATTTAGATTTTCCAAATGCAAGAATAATAAGAGAGAGAGGGTTTTTAAGGTATATTTTTATAAAAATTAGAAATGTTTTAAAATTTTTTGAAAAATGATTAAAAAATGTTATCAAAAGTTTACATACACTAAGATTACTATGACACTGAGATTAATTTTACAATTTGGAACAGCCCATATGACAATGTCAAATCTTTGGAAGCTTTTGATTTTAGTTTATTGGCAACACCTGAAATAGAGACACACCTAATTTATTGCAGCAGAGATGTATAAATCGACGAGGAATTGATACAGAATGTATTGTGACTGGAGTGTCAGGAGAAATGGCCGATGGGACATACATTTGCCCAAGGTACATTGCAACTACACATTTCTAAAAAGCAAGCAGGATTGTTATTGCACATCTTTGCAAATGGCTTTGCTCTGAGATTTTGTAAAACCTTCCACGGACATGTGTTACTGGAGTGGGGAATAGAGTTTGGGCCCCACTAAATCTGGACAGTCTGGGTCTGGGATGTCCGTATTTTCAGCCTACAGGCGTGCTGGGCCAATTTAAGGTGAGCATTGCTGACCCACAGAGCTGATTCTGCACCTTGGGAAAACAACTACAAGTTTAATGTGTGTATTTTAGGCGCAGTCCCTCTATAGTCAAAAGCACATGTATATAAGCTAGTGGCCAGATGGGCTGTGTTGTTGCTGTGTCTTGCAAAAAGTACCTGTCTACTGCAGGAGACTACTACCCCACTACCTAATCCCTTACAGTATGTATTTGAAGGCACACCTGGTTTATCCTTTGGTGCAATTCTCAGATACCTGAAGGTATCTAATTCATCTGCACAACCAATTATTCACAATTACAAACAAGATGGGAATGTCTTTGACCATAATGACCATCATTACATTGGGAAATCATACAGTTTAAGGACAGAGGTACAAAATATTAATGACATGTATATAATATAAAATATAATAAAAATGTTTTCAAATACCTTCTTTCTCTCTCATTATGTTGGTATTTGGCAGATCTAAATTATTTTGGTATCCCTAATAGACCTAAAACAGGAAAGGTTTATACTGTTTTCATGAGAAAAACCTGATTATGTGTCTTATATAATGTATGTAAAAGTCCGCTTTCAACGGCATTTTAACGCCCGAAATACTTAATTCTTCTGGAGACCTCTTTGAATCTTCTTAATCAATAATTTTTTATTAACGTCTTAACGATGTCTGACAGATTACTACATCACACATTGGCTGCAGGTGTTTGCAAATGGGTTTATGGGCTGAGCCCCTCTCCATACATATCTCCATATCATATGCATATCGCAACAAACACCCACTGGGAACACCTGGGTGGATGTTAATCCTTTGATCACCTGGGCACTGCCATATTTACTTAGATAGGGTCATACAAACACCCGAGGCTGTCTGTTTTTTCCAAAAAAGACCCGAGGCTGTCTGAAATTTGCACCTTGTAATAGATGATGTGGAAAATCACCATATACTGCTATACCGTAGTACGACATTATATAGTAGAATCAATCAGACCACCAAGTACCCTAGGGGGATCTGAAAAGTAGTAAAAAAAAAGTTAAAAAGAAATTAAATAAAAAAAAAATAAAGATTCAAAGCACCCTATCAAATCACTTCTATTCCCTAGAACTGATATATATATATATATATATATATATATATATATATATATATATATATATATATATAAAATATATATATATATATATATATATATATATCTGACAAAGATCTCCAGATGGATCCTGCTAAACGGTCTGCAGTTCTGCAGCGGCCACGTCCAGAAGGTCTACGAGCCATCCATAGGTTCCTAGGTTTTGCATACTATTACTGGTGGTTTATCCCACATTTATCTACTCTGGTTTCTCCCTTTGTGGCGCTCACCAAGAAGGGAGCCAATCCCCGCCTCTGGCCCCTGGCTGCTGAAGGGGCTTTCTCAAGATTAAATCCTTGCCTCAGCTCCAGTTCTCACAAGGCCTGAAACGGAAAAGCCCTTTCATCTAGAGCAGTTTCTTCTCCAAAACTTTTTCTCCTGCAAAGAGAAATTACTCTATAGGAGATAGAGAACTTTTAGCCATCAAACTTGCCCTGGAGTAATGGCAATATCTTCTGGAGAGAGTTCGCTATCCATTCTGCATTTATACAGACCATAAAAATCTCTTACATCATCAGACTGCCCAACTTCTTAATCCCAGGCACGTTTCAACCACTTTCATCCTGCGGAGAAGAATGTCAAAGCAGATGCCCTTCCCCATGCCTCCGATATCATTGGAGAAGAACTGGTCCCTCAGCATATTATTTCTCCGGCAAAACTGGCTGTTGCCGCTCCGATGAATCTTCCTCCGGGCAATACGTATGTCCGACCAGCTCTTCAGAAGAGGATACTAACTTGGGGACATTGCTCTCGTGTGGCCGGGTACCCAGGGGGGCAGAGATCGATTGCCCGCATATCTCGTTACTCGTTACTGCCGTCTGCTCCTCATCTCACCCACATCTTCCGGCTACATAGATTTCCCGAGCACATCATCTCTGATCGGGTAGTTCAGTTTGTTTCCCCGGCTGGCATTCTCTCTGCAGCTAGCTACAATTAAAGTTGGATTTCTCCTCAGCGTACCACCCTCAGTCCAATGGACAAAGAGAGGGTTAACCAGTCTCTGGGATGCTACCTCCATCATTTTGTTTCTGCCCCTCAAGACGACTGGTCCGCTCTGTTGCCATGGGCAGAATTCTCTTATAATTCCTTAAATTCCGAATCTTCCAGCTCCACCTCCCTTCTTCATTGTCTATGGATAGCATTCTTGTCCTCGTTCTTGCTGTGGAGGTATTGGTCAGAGATCTTAAATCCATCTTAGAGCAGACTCGTCTCTCTCTAACTCAGGTGTCTGCTTGAACCAAAACTCAGGCAGACAAAAAGCGCTCCCTCCGATTTTCTCTCCGGGGGATAAGGTGTGGCTGTCATCAAAGTATGTTTGGCTGAAGATTCCCAGCTACAAACTCGGTCCTCACTTCCTGGGTCCTTTCGAGGTATTGAAGCGCATTAATCCTGTGGCTTACAAGTCATGTCTTCCTCTCACCATTCCTTTCACATCTCCCTGCTGAAACCAGTCATCCTGAATCGTCACCCCGGTCCCCAGCCTCAGATTTTATCTTCCCGGCAATCCAGCACTGGCTCTGGCAAGCCGGCATGTCGCCGCCTCCTAAAGCGTGTGTGTGCCAGCTTACAGAGATTTAAAGGGCCGGCCCGCCGATAATTGGCACTGCCTTGCTGCCAATTCTGATAAATTCTCAGTCCCTTCCTGTGCTCCCAGACAGATCTTTTTGCCCTGCACTGTTATTTTAATTTCCTGTTGTCACCTTGGTTCCGTTCATGACTACATTCCTTTGCTGCCTGCCTTGACCTATTGCTGCGTTCCCGACTATGATCCCGCGCTGCCCTTCCTGACCTCCTGCCTGTCCCTGGCTATGAGATTGCCTGCCGTTCCTGTACCTTGACCTTGCCTGCAAGTCACGCCTGTGGAGCAGCCTGGTGGTACCATGCTGCAGCAAGACCATCCTGCTTTGCGGCAGGCTCTTGGGTGTTGGCTTGTGTCATCGTCCACTACCTTTGATCCTGACAACTATTACTTATCTTGTTGATTACTCCCCAATGGGAGTCATCTATTTATCCAGAAGTCCTCATGATAAATATCTCTCACTAATTTCACTGATATGTACTTGAGAATGAAGCAGTGGAAGAAGAGATTGAAGTATCTAAACTAAGCATCAATCACTACAGTTTTCATGGATATAATTGTACTTAATTAAAGGTTGGTGGTACTGCTAGAATTTCCATTGGTCCAGTGAAAAAAACTGCAATACATGTTTACAGTGGCTTAAGAATTCATATGAATTGAGAGACTTTAAACGCTAATAAAATATTAGTGTAAATTCTATTATTTTAAACATAACAGCTTTGCAGCATTATAACATTGGCTAAATGGTTTTATTGTTCTTTCATTGTTTTTTTTATAATTATATAAATATAATTTTTATTGTATCAGTTTTTGTGCATGCAGAACATAGAAAACATTTCCTTATATTGAGTTGATTCTATTATGAAGCACAGAATCCACCATCCACCAACACATCATTTAATATTGCGGAAGTACAAAGGTCTCAGAATACAACAACTTGTGGGAAACATTGGGGCAGATTTATCAAGCTGTCTGAAAGTCAGAATACTTCTAGTTGCCCATGGCAACCAATCACAGCTTAGCTTTCATTTTACCAGTGCTCATGAATATTTTAAATGAGAGCTGTGATTGGTTGCCATGGGCAACTAGAAATATTCTGACTTTCAGACAACTTGATAAATCTGCCCCAATGTGTCTTATATAAAATGCATGCTGCTGAATAAACAGAATATGCGGTGTTACAATTAATGTAGGAACGGATTTTGTACATTTTGCCTGTGGTATATGACGTGAAAGAGTTAACCCTCATAATATATTGACACGCTATTCAACGTTTGTGACCGAATTTATGACAGTCAGGATAGTTAAGCCATGAGAAACCTTATACATCATAGTTTTTACTATTGAACAGACTAAGGGACACGGTGGACCTGATAGTCGGAGCCTTCTTTGGCACAAATTTTACACCAATTGACAAAATATCATGCAAATTTTGTCATGGAAAAAGATGGGAAAGTGTATGTTAATGATGTTCTTTCTTGCCTTAAATTATTCACTTAAGACAGCCACAAAAGTTTTAATAAAGAGGTTCTAGATTTTACATTAATGCAAACAATAGCCTTAGATATGCATGTCTCACTATAACCTCTGTCACGCAGTCTTTCACCTACCAATTCTATCTATAAAAACTATTTCATTGCCTCCTAAAATGTAAGCAAACCTTAAATTCATTATTTTATTTTTTTGGTTGACAAAAATTATTATCATGCTTTCAAACTAATTTTTTTCGCCAACCCCCCCCCCCCCCCCCCCAAACCACAACAGGTCATCTATATATTTTCCCATCCATTTATATACAGTACAATCAAAAGTTTAGACACACCTCCTCATTCAAAGAGTTTTTTGTATTTTCATGACTAAAAATTGTAGACTTCACACTGAAGTCATCAAAACTATGAATTAACATACATGGACATATATATACTTAACAAAAAGTGTGAAACAACTGAAAATATGTCTTGTATTCTAGGTTCTTCAAAGTAGCCACCTTTTGCTTTGATTACTGCTTTGCACACTATTGGCATTGTCTCTTTGTCACCTGAAATGGTCTTTCAACAGTCTTAAAGGCGTTCCCAGAGATGCTCAGGACTTGTTGGCCCTTTTGCCTTCTACGGTCCAGGTCACCCTAATTGTATTCAGGTCTGGTGACAATGGAGGCTAGGTCATATGGAGTAGCACCTAATCACTCTCCTTCTTGGTCAAATAGCCCTTACACAGCCTGGAGTTATGTTTGGGGTCATTGTACTGTTGAAAAATAAATGATGGTCAAACTAAACGCAAACCGAATGGAATAGCATGCAGCTTCAAGATGCTTTGGTAACCATGCTGGCTCAGTATACATTCAATTTTGAATAAATCCCCAACAGTGTCCCCATCAAAGCACCCCAACACCATCACACCTCTGCCTCCATGCTTCACGGTGGGAACCAGGCATGAATAGTACATTTCTAATACAGTGGGTTTAGTGGCACTTATTGATCTCTGTCACACTGCCTTGGGTGCAGCCACAAAGGGTCTTAACACCAAAAAGGGCCCCAATAAGAAAATTCGAAAAAAGTTTTTTGTGTATGTGGGCACGCTCAAAAACGGTCTCGGAAGTGAATCACAATATTTCAATATTTAATACCACATTTAAAGTATAGATAAAAAGTATAGATAAAAACATTCACAATGGTCTTGATATAATAACAGATGGTTGAATTACTACATGTACTGGAATTTAATTATTACTCGATAGCTCTGACAAATTTGAAGTGTGTATACACTTGTGTGTTTACTGTAAACTTATGTGTTTACTGTGGACTGGTGTCCAAACTCTCAAAATTGGACTCATCAGACCAAAGCACAGATTTCCGCTGGTCTAATGTCCTTGTGTTCTTTAGCCTATACAAGTCTCTTCTGCTTTTTGCCTGTTCTTAGCAGTGGTTCTCTAGCAGCTATTTACCTTGAGGGCTTGCTGGTGTCCAGTCCCCTCTTAACAGTTGTTGTAGAGATGTGTCTACTGCTAGAACTCTATGTGGCATTGACCTGGTCTCTAATATAAGCTGCTGGTAATCTGTAATTTCTGAGGCTGGTGGCTTTTGGTCTTCCGTTCCTGGGGCGGTCCTCATGTGAGCCAGTTTCTTTGTAGTGCTAGATGGATTTTTGCAACTGCACTTGGAGACACACGAGCAACAATATATTCCAGTGCCTGCACACTGACACACAAGTTGGCCAAATACTCAACAGTGCCGAATACTGCATGGCTATCCATCTGGATCTATGCTACAAGGATAGCATGGCATTCTTCATTCCAATACTGGAGTGTAAGACTAAAATGATGGAGCATAAGTGTACTTATTCCACTTCAACTCTGAAATATGAAATGCTTTGTGAGGAATGGCGCCTGGTTTTGCTTTGCCACTTAAATCCATAATGTAAATAACTGGGTCTTAATGCCCAGAGCAGCTTTAATCGCTGTGGGAGGAATCGGTTTGCATCTTTTACCAACAGTTTTAAACTGGGTCCACTCTTTGGAATTTTTTACTGCCCCACAATATTAGGGGCTCAGCCAATAGCACATAGCACCAGAATCTGTTCCAGAATCTGTTCCAACAAAATCAACCCTACATAAGTCAGTAGATTCTCCTTCCCTTCCTAGTCCCCAGTGAGCCCCTACAGCAGCTTTTGACCAAGTTTGGAATATTACTGCATTCTACAGGAACTGGGTAACAAATTATAGGGTTCTTCTGCTTCTAGAAATAAAAATTTAGGAGCAAAACAAGGTTTTCTGGAAAAAAGTTTTTATACATTCTAAAAAACATCTACACTCACCGGCCACTTTATTAGGTACACCTGTCCAACTGCTCGTTAACAATTAATTTCTAATCAGCCAATCACATGGCGGCAACTCAGTGCATTTAGGCATGTAGACATGGTCAAGACAATCTCCTGGAGTTCAAACCGAGCATCAGTATGGGGTAGAAAGGTGATTTGAGTGCCTTTGAATGTGGCATGGTTGTTGGTGCCAGAAGGGCTGGTCTGAGTATTTCAGAAACTGATTATCTACTGGGATTTTCATGCACAACCATCTCTAGGGTTTACAGAGAATAGTCCGAAAAAGAAAAAACATCCAGTGAGTGGCAGTTCTGTGGGCGGAAATGCCTTGTTGATGCCAGAGGTCAGAGGAGAATGGGCAGACTGGTTCAAGCTGATAGAAAGACAACAGTGACTCAAATCGCCACCCGTTACAACCAAGGTAGGCAGAAGAGCATCTCTGAACGCACAGTACGTCGAAGTTTGAGGCAGATGGGCTACAGCAGCAGAAGACCACACCGGGTGCCACTCCTTTCAGCTAAGAACAGGAAACTGAGGCTACAATTTGCACAAGCTCATCAAAATTGGACAGTAGAAAATTGGAAAAATGTTGCCTGGTCTGATGAGTCTCAATTTCTGCTGCGACATTCGGATGGTAGGGTCAGAATTTGGCATCAACAACATGAAAGCATGGATCCATCCTGCCTTGTATGTATCAACTGTTCAGGCTGGTGGTGGTGGTGTCATGGTGTGGGGAATATTTTCTTGGCACTCTTTGGGCCCCTTGGTACCAATTGAGCATCGTTGCAATGCCACAGCCTATCTGAGTATTGTTGCTGACCATGTCCATCCCTTTATGACCACAATGTACCCAACATCTGATGGCTACTTTTAGCAGGATAATGCGCCATGTCATAAAGCTGGAATCATCCCAGACTGGTTTCTTGAACATGACAATGAGTTCACTGTACTCAAATGGCCTCCACAGTCACCAGATCTCTATCCAATAGAGCATCTTTGGGATGTGGTGGAACGGGAGATTCGCATCATGGATGTGGAGCAGACAAATGTGCAGCAACTGTGTGATGCCATCATGTCAATATGGACCAAAATCTCTGAGGAATGCTTCCAGCACCTTGTTGAATCTATGCCACGAAGAATTGAGGCAGTTCTGAAGGCAAAAGGGGGTCCAACCCGTTACTAGCATGGTGTACCTAATAAAGTGGCCGTTGAGTGTATATTGGTAAAAAGTTCAATATAACCCTTGAGTGGTGTAGTCTACAAAATAGGATCATTTGTGGCAATAGTGCACTGTCCTTGTATATCAAGAACTTTGCGTAATGGCACCTGAATATCATCAAAATCTGCCCACCAAAGTTTCAATGGCCCTCTGTGTTCTGTGCTCTGCTGTGGCCCCCTAAAGTAGTTTACTTTCACATGTGGGGTATTGGTCTACCCAAAAGAAACTTTAAAGATCCTCATAAAAATTAAATGTCGTCTAAAATAATTGAATCTGAAATTTACTTTCTCCTAGCATCCTAATAAAATAAAATTACATACAAAAAATTATCATAATTTTTTGAAAACATAAACATTATCTTTGTTGTTAAACATCACCATGGGATTGAAATTTGAGAATTTTCATTAATGGGAAAACTCCTTTAACCCCTTAGCGCTCTGCGCTGTAGCTGTACTGAGCTGAGCCCTGCAAATAGCGCTCAGCGCGATACAGTCGAACCGGCGTCAGGGGTCGCGGTATGTCAGCGGTAATCCATGGTCAGAGTGGGCTCCGATCGCGATTGTTTAACCCGTTAAATGCCGTGGTCAGCGTGGCTGCGGCATTTAACATGCCTTCCGGGGGTCTTTCTCGCACAAACGGCACCCCCGTGCCGTTTTTGGGGGCGCCAATCATTGCTATGGCATCCGATCGGGACCCTAGAGATTCCTGAAGGCAGTTCCTTTAAGATGGCGTCTGCAACATCACCTTAAAGGCTCAGTGTCAGCCTATGCGTATACATAGGCTGACACTGCTAATACCCTGCAATACCTAAGTATTGCAGAATATTACCATGAACAAGCAATCAGATGATTGCCTGTTCATGTCCCATGGTGGAAATAGTCAAAAATAAAAAAAAGTTTTTCAATAAAAAATAAGTTTATAAATCACTAAAAAAGCCCATAAGCCTTGACTCCACCCTCAACGAAGCTGTAAAGTGTGTGTGGTTTTGGTGGTGTTTTGTGCCACTTTTTGTTAAATTCATAACATATGTTTGGAGGATTACCTGACTTCCTCCTCCCTTTATCAATTTTATTTGCTATGTTTACTTATACATTTAATAACACCCAAGGTCCTAAAATCACAGAGTGGCAGAAAGCAGGCAGAAATGATGCTTTTCCCAAGAAGCTTAGAAAAGTAGAATATGTAGGACTGTTGGCAGTCTTAATCGCCCCTGCTTACAGTGTTGTGCAATCACTCTTGCACTATTCCCTATCTGTATTTTACTTCTATTGAGTCTTCTAATGTATGTTAGGAAGATGCAAGTGATACTTTTTGTTTTCTGTAATGTAGGTCAGAGTTATAGATACAATATGATAGGGAATTTTGAATAAACATTATTAGTAAAGTAGCTTTTTGGAGCAAAAGACAGTTTTCAACTAGTATAAAAAGTTGCCTCAAAGGCAAGCAGGTATTTATTATATGTTGATGCTTGTGAAGCCTCTTAATGTATCTGGCAGGATACCGAGCAGCGTATATTTAAATAAACACAGCCGGCGATTTATCACATGTGAAAAGTCGCAGGCTGCAACAAGTGCGCAGGCACATGAATAGTAACGCCCCGCACTGGCCCACTCCTGGCGAGCCCCCCCACCCCCTCACTCGGCCGGCCGCACCCCCCCTTCACACCCCTTCATGCTACACTGGTTTCAAGGTGACGGATTGGGCTGAATAATCGCAAGTGCTAGCAATAAGCTAGCATTTGGGAATATTTTAGGGATTCTACGCCACTGACTTGGCGCAGAGACCCTGATAAATATGCCCCATAGACCTTATTTAAATGGATGCCTTTAGTTACTCTTTGTTGTTCTTCCCATTTCTTCCAATAAAAGCAAATTTTCTGTAAATGATATGTTAGTTCATTTAGAACATCAAATTAATGTTCACTTTTTATTCTTTTTCATGCTTTCAGTGTTTTTAAGCAAGGAATTAGAAAGCTATAGAGAACTAAATGTATGTAAATGATACAGTGAATTTATCCTCATTATCAAACCTAATATATCAATTTGTGCCGTTACAAGAAACTGCTTCGTTCAGCAGTTTAAAGCTTGTTCCACTGTGAGATATTCATTCAGTACTTCTCGTTTGACTCACAAGATGTTAACTTATGCTGCACAAAGAATGAGTCGCATAAAAAATGTGCAGATTGCAAATAAAGCAGAAGAAATATTTCATAATGATGTTATATAAGTCAGAAACGTTTTGAAAAAGCTTGCCATGTGCCTAATAGAAACATATTGATTTAAAGGACATCTACCACCAGGATCAAGGATTGTAAACCAAGCACACTGACATACTGCTGTGTGCACCCTCTGGCAGGATCTGCTCTGTTAAAGTACAACTGTAAAGTATAAAAACTTTTGCCTAGCTCTGCACTAAGCCAAAATGATCAATTCTCTAAATTACACTCATTAGCTATTTTCAGCCGTTTGTCGGTTAGCAGTTACCTTGTCCAACTGGCTGTCATTGTTTGGTTGGTTGCCATGGAAATCCATAGCTAGACGGAGGAGAGAAGGGTGGGTGGGTGTTACTAGCACATACATACTCCTGATTAGTAGCAGGAAAAATATCAGTCTGTATGTACAAAAGCTCCAGGACCTGCAGTGATGTCAAAAGCATGTGACTAATCACATGCTTCAGATCACCCAATTACATACCAGGAATTGTGTGTAGCAGAGCTGTTTGTGTTTGAAAGTTTGAATATACTAGAAATGTATGTGTGTGAATCCACAAATACAGACAGAGCTCAGGCTTCCCTTCAATTATAATGAATGGCATCATATCCTGCACACATAGCACCGTGTATATGCAGTGCATCCTCTTAAAGCAGATCTCTTTGCACAGGAAAGGCATGGCCTGCATATAGGAAACAGCTTCCATAGACTATAATGGCAAAACATTTTTTAAAAAATCAATGATTTTATCTTAAAAAAACAGTCTTTTATTCCTTTGTAGGCCTTATGTGATGTAGTAGATTACTGTATGATGCAGTGCTCCAGTGCTCTGTCTCCCTGTCTTGCTCTGTTCTTGATCTCTGTACGAGCAGTAACACTGATTGTGTATCCTGATTGGCTGAGCGGTTTGTGCACGTTCATGGGTGCTAATGGCATTGCTGCTCATAGCTGATGTCACGACTAGGAAGTCCCGCCCATGTAAGGTAAGGTTGAGAGTATTTTTTAGATAGCATCATATATCCATTAGCCCTATATCTCAGGATAGGAAGAAGCCAGAATCATAATACGGGTAAAAACCTATTTTTGTCAAGTAACTTTACAGTTACACTTTAAGATTCCTATGCCCTTGTTTATAAGAAAAAGGAAAAAAGGAGGATATATTTCATTGTATATGGACCATCCCCAGATTAAAAGATTTTGGACCCTGGTTAAGGTTTTTACTTGCTTCCATCTGAGGCATTTTTTATAAAAAATTTAAAAAAGTTTAAAAGTGACCCCATAACTCTTTTACTCCATAGGCCACTGCCCAGATTTACTAAAGCCCCTGTGCCAATTTTCTGTTGGACTTTTCTTTTTAGTGCAAACTGCTTGCAAATGTATTTATAAACTGTTCAAGACTAGAGATGAGCAAGCACTAAAATGCTCGACTGCTCGTTATTCGAGACAAACTTTTCCAGATGCTCGAGTGCTCACCTCGAATAATGAGCCCCATTGAAATCAATGGGAGACTCAAGTATTTTTCAAAGGGACCATGGTTCGGGAATAAAATGTGCTATTTAATTGAAAAAGAATGTCTTCTCATAAGTTAGCAGATGTATGCAAACATCTGCAATCTATTCTTCACTGTTCTGCGCTTATTTTATCTCCAGACAAGTTAGCAGATGTGAAGAACAGTGAAGAATAGAATAAAAACAGTGAACACAGTGAACACAGGATCAAAACGCAGTGAAAAACACATTGAAGAATAGATTGCAGATGTTCGGCACATCTGCTTACTTGTCGGGAGATATGCTGTCCCGGGATCCGCTCCTCTTCTTCCACTGAAGTCTCCCCGATCTCTCTGCCGCTGCCCCGATGTCTCTGTGCTGCCCCGATGTCTCCGTGCTGCCGCTGCTCCGATGTCTCCGTGCTGCCGCTGCCCCAATGTATCCGTGCTGCCCCGATATCTCCGTGCTGCTACGATGTCTCCGTGCTGCTACGATGTCTCCTTGCTGCCGCTGCCCCGATGTCTCCATGCTGCCGCTGCCCCGATGTCTCCGTGCTGCCCCCCGTGTTCTTCAATGTGTTCTTCACACATATATATTGTTCTTCACATACTATTTTGTTTGAAAAGCTTTGCGCGTAACTTCCGACAAGTAAGCAGATGTGCCGAACATCTGTAATCTATTCTTCACTGTGTTTTTCACTTAAATGATCCTGTGTTCACTGTTTTTATTCTATTCTTCATTGTTCTTCATTGTGTTTTTTTAATTAAATGCTCGATCTCGAGCAGGGGAAATACTCGTCCGAGCAACGAGCCGTTTCGAGTACCTTAATACTCGAAAAAGCATCAAGCTCGGACTAGTATACTCGCTCCTCTCTATTCAAGACACATTTGTGGTGTACAAGACAAATCTTTGGTGCACGCAATGCAAAATTCTGTACTGAAATTGGAGTTCCGCTGCTCAGTCACACCATGCGACACATTTAACATGCAAAGTCCGACATAATTATGTCTCACGCCCCATGATAAAGGGGCAAAAAGTTCAAATTACAGTTGGGAGAGGAAACTGTATTTGAAAATTGCATTCCTGACTGCGAATTTGACTACGGAAATATCCAGTTCTGTGGCACTTGGAAACACAGTGTTCTTCTCTCTAAAATGATAGAAATACATGATCTCTTCATGGGTATCTGCAATTAAAATGTGTTTATCCATATGGCAGTCATGAAGAAGTTAATCATGTTGATACATACAGTATTAAGAGCCAAAAACGTAACTATAGTTTCCCACAGTATTGAGAATAAAGATCCCCTATATTTCTGGCTGTATAGTGCACCTTTTAGGGACTACAAGACATAGTCAGGTACTTGGCACTATCCAACAGTTACATATAGCTCAATGTAACAAACATGTGCCTGCATGACTATTACTTTATTCAGACGACATATAAGGGACCAACGATTCTATGATTGGTGGGAATCACAGAAGCTTGTTGTCTTAGTGATTGCTTCTAAGTAGTTGGTGCACCTGAAGGTGGATTGGGTAAATAGGAAGGTTTTATACCACTGAGTAAGATCATAACTTACCCCCAGTTCTCCTTCCCATTTAATTATACATTGTTTTTTTTTGGACACTTTTAGTGCCTGTTATTGATATTTATGAGCTATGCATCTAATATATCCTTAATAGAGATGAGCGAATATACTCGTCCGAGCTTGATGCTCATTCGAGTATTAGCATACTCGAAACGGCTCGTTGCTCGGACGAGTATCTCGCCGGCTCCAGATCCAGTATTTACTTAATGAAACACAGAGAAGAATACAATGAAAACAGTGAACATAGTGAACACAGGATCATTTAAGTGAAGAACACAGTGAAGAACACATTGCAGATGTTTCCGTACATCTGCTAACTTATTCGAAGAGAAGCGCGCCGAACGGTGTTCTTCACAATAGTATGTGAAGAACAATATGTGTGAAGAACAAATTGCATATGTATGGAAACAAATTTGTGTGTAACAAATTTTACTTGTCTGTGTCATTATTTATTATTCCATGCCGTGTACTGTGCCAAATGTGGAGCTGAAGCCTCTTGATGTATCGTGCTGCGAAATGCAGAGTTGGGCCTATCATATGATAAATATCCCCTTACGTGTTTATGTATTTTTGTAATGTTTTAACTAATTGGACCTGAGGAAGAGAGCGGTGCGCTCTCGAAACGCGTTATCCTCTATGGCAAAAAATTAAGATCTACAGGCGGTCCCCTACTTAAGAACACTCGACTTACATACGACCCCTAGTTACAAACGGACCTCTGGATATTGGTAACTTATTGTGCTTTAGTCCTAGGCTACAATAAACAGCTGTAACAGATATCACAGGTGTCTGTAATGAAGCTTTATTGTTAATCCTGGTTCTTATGACAACCCAACATTTTTAAAATCCAATTGTCACAGAAACCGAAAAAGTTCTGGCTGGGATTACAATGATAAAATATACAGTTCCGACTTGCATACAAATTCAACTTAAGAACAAACCTACAGACCCTATCTTGTATGTAACCCGGGGACTGCCTGTACCCATTTATACCATACCGGTTTGCCTATTGGCAGTGCATCTTTCGACAACCCTGTGTTTTGTTTCACAAACTTACTCATTGTTTACATCCCAACTAGAGATGAGCGAGTATACTCGTCCGAGCTTGATGCTCGTTCGAGTATTAAGGTACTCGAAACGGCTCGTTGCTCGGACGAGTATTTCCCCTGCTCGAGATCGAGCATTTAATTAAAAAAACACAGTGAAGAACAGTGAAGAATAGAATAAAAACAGTGAACACAGTGAACACAGAATCATTTAAGTGAAAAACACAGTGAAAAACACAGTGAAGAATAGATTACAGATGTTCGGCACATCTGCTTACTTGTCGGGAGATACGCGCGGAACGGTGCGAACAAAATAGTATGTGAAGAACAATATATATGTGTGAAGAAGACATTGCAGAACACGGTGAGCAGGACAGAGACACCGGGGAGCAGCACAGAGACACCGGGGAGCAGCACAGAGACACGGGGGCAGAGGCGGCACGGAGACATGGGGCAGCGGCAGCAGCACAGAGACATGGAGCATCGGCAGCAGCACGGAGACATGGGGCAGGGGCAGCAGCACAGAGACATGGGGCAGCGGCAGCAGCACAGAGACATGGGGCAGGGGCAGCACGGAGACATGGGGCAGCGGCAGCACGGAGACATGGGGCATCGGCACGGAGACATGGGGCAGCGGCAGCACGGAGACATGGGGCAGCGGCACGGAGACATGGGGCAGCGGCAGCACGGAGACATGGGGCAGCGGCACGGAGACATGGGGCAGCGGCAGCATGGAGACATGGGGCATCGGCACGGAGACATGGGGCAGCGGCACGGAGACATGGGGCAGCGGCAGCATGGAGACATGGGGCATTGGCACGGAGACATGGGGCAGCGGCAGCACGGAGACAAGGGGCAGCGGCACGGAGACATGGGGCAGCGGCACGGAGACATGGGGCAGCGGCAGCATGGATACATGGGGCATAGGCACGGAGACATGGGGCAGCGGCAGCATGGATACATGGGGCATAGGCACGGAGACATGGGGCAGCGGCAGCATGGATACATGGGGCATCGGCACGGAGAGATGGGGCAGCGGCAGCAAGGAGACATGGGGCATCGGCACGGAGACATGGGGCAGCGGCAGCATGGAGACATGGGGCATCGGCACGGAGACATGGGGCAGCGGCAGCACGGAGACATGGGGCATCGGCATGGAGACATGGGGCAGCGGCAAGGAGACATCGGGGAGCAGCACGGAGACATCGGGGAGACTTCAGTGGAAGAAGAGCAGCGGATCCCGGGACAGCGTATCTCCCGACAAGTAAGCAGATGTGCCAAACATCTGCAATCTATTCTTCACTGTGTTTTTCACTTAAATGATCCTGTGGTCACTGTTTTTATTCTATTCTTCACTGTTCTTCACATCTGCTAACTTGTCGGGAGATAATATACGCGCGGAACAGTGAAGAATAGATTGCAGATGTTAGTATACATCTGCTAACTTATCAGAAGACATTCTTTTTCAATTAATTAACACATTTTATTCCCGAACCATGGTCCCTTTGAAAAATGCTCGAGTCTCCCATTGACTTCAATGGGGCTCGTTATTCGAGACGAGCACTCGAGCATCTGGAAAAGTTCGTCTCGAATAACGAGCACTCGAGCATTTTAGTGCTCGCTCATCTCTAATCCCAACTACACAATGGGAATCAGGGTGACGAAGCAACCTTCATTTCTAAACTATAAGACCAAACAACATTTCGCTGGGGTTACAATTATAAAATATACAGTTCCGACTTGTACGTAACCTGGGGACTGCTTGTAATAATTGCCACAGAATATTTTGCTAAACAATTCAGGGAACTAGAGCTGAACTGTATGCAATTTATTTAATTACTTTTTTGGACAGTTTATAAATCTTTTATTGAGGGGTAATATGCAATATATGTATTAATTTGGGGGAAAGATATGTAATTAATTATTGGGGTAGTAATTTTAATAGTAAGAATAATGTGGGCAATATATCCAGTAAAAATAATCATGGGGTAAATAAATCTAATATTATTATGGGGTCCATATATTTAATAGAATTAATGATGGAAGTTTTAGTTATAATATAACAAGCTCAATAGCATATGTGGATGATTGTAGACAATGTTTATAATAACATTTTCATTCCCAGGTCAGTACATTTCTGGAGACATTAAAACTGAATAATAGTGATTAGCAGACGCATCAGTATTTGTCCGAACCTGGACCAAAGCAACAATCTTGGGTGTTAACCCTTAAAATAGGCTTCTGCACCCACGTTCCTCTGCACCTAAAAAATGTAAGACTCTATGGGCTGTTTTAAGATACTACTTATTCCAGGGAAAGAGACATCTTTTGTTTCTGTGATGTCCATGTGATAATTAACTAACCAATAAACTATGGACATTATTTATCCCTAACTATCCAAGCCCAGGTCAAACCCCACTGAAAGTTTCTGTACAATCCTTTGTGACGCAAATAAAGCATCTAACATCTGTCTAGCCTTGCAAAGCATCAGTGTCCCACAGAGATTGAGATATTGTACCATACTTTGTCTTATTGTGATTTCTTTGAGCTCACTCGGTGGATTTTATTAATACAGTATTTTTCGGACTATAAGGCGCACCGGAGTATAAGGCACACCATCTATAAATGCCTGCTAAAACACTGAGGTTCATATATAAGGCGCACCGGAATGTAAGGCGCACCTGATTATAAGGATGAATGACCAGCAGGTGGCAGACTTGTGCACATTTCAAGGCTGCTGTTGTCTGTCAATACGGTTCATATATAAGGCGCACTGGACTATAAGGTGCACCTTTGATTTCTGAGTAAATCAATGTATTTTTTGTGCACCTTATAGCCCGAAAAATACGGTAATTAGAGAACCTGAGGTTGCGTGAACAAGTGCAGAACTCAACATATGTCCCATTATGGCGTCTGGTTTCAGTTATGTAGGTCCTATATTCTATTAACTGGAATCCTAGAGTTGTATGTCCCTCCAGGCTCCACTCTATATTATTTTAACTAAACCTAGAGCTACTGGTGAAGGAGAGACTGATGAGAACCATATGGGCAGAGGGCAGCTTTTGTGTGTGTGTACTGGTCTAAGAGGGGACTACTTTAGACTGCTAACCTGAAAAGTTCTGCTGAGAACCATTGCTCAGAATTTCTGTTTTTGCTGAAATCCTCGAGGTAAGAACATTTTTATTTGTTTCATGCTGACAAAAGTTTATTATGTACCTGTTATAAAACTTTCTTTAAATAAACAGAAAAAAGATATGGTTCAGCTCACCTCCTTGGTTAGTGCAGTCCAGGTAGTAGCTGATGCACGGACAGCTGTGTGGGAACAGCAGAATTCAGGGAGAAATCCGAAAAGGAATCCAGCTTCCAGGCAAAAAGTGAAAGCGTAAAATCTGGCACTTTATTGAAAAAGGGTTAAAAATAAAATGCTCGGAAGTCACATAATCTCATGCGTTTCGGACTTTACATGGTCATTAGTAGAGATGAGCGAGCATACTCGTCCGAGCTTGATGCTCGTTTGAGCATTAGCGTACTCAGACAAGTATTTTGCCTGCTTGTGAAAATGGCATCTCGCGGTGTTTAGATTTTTGGCGGCCATAAACAGAGCCAATCACAAGCTAGGAGACTCTGCAGTACACCCAGCATCACGTGGTACACTTACATGTCGATAGCAGTAGTTGGCTGACCTGATCAGGTGACCCTGGAATAGACTAGCCCCTGTCCGCGCTGCTCGGATCATTCTCTGTCATGGGATAGCGTTAGGGTGTTCTAGTAGATTACTGTTAGGCAGGAGTGATTTTCCAAGAACCTTACTGTTAGGCAGGAGTGATTCTCCAAGAACCCAACTGCCATTGTTAGGGCTACATCAGCGTTTTTCAAAAGTTAAAGTGACACACTGCTGTCAGTGTAGGTTAGCCATAGCTATCATCTTCTGTGGTTGCTGTCTGATTTCGTCTGCAGGTTTTGTTCTATAAAAAAAAACAGAATAAGAAAAAAAATAAAATTAAAAAAAAAATAAAAAATTTACATTTATATTTCTGTTTTGTATATATAATAGACTTTAATTTTGAAAATGTTGAACCCGAGGGCTAGGGGTAAAGGACGAGGGCGTGGGCATCCAATTACTGCAGGGGTCAGAGGCCGTGGTCCTTGGCGGGGTGAGACACCACCTGCTGATGAGGGAGCTGGGGAACACCGCAGAGTTACACTCCCTAGCTTCATATCTTAAGTTACTGGGACTCGTGGTAGAGCACTGTTGAGGCCAGAACAGTGCGAACAGGTGATGTCGTGGATTGCGGACAATGCTTCAACTAATTTGTCCACCAGTCTTCCACGCAGTCCACCCATGTTACCCAAGTGAGCACCAGCTCCGCTCCTCCAGCTCCTCCACCTCAACCTCCTTCCCCCCAGTCTGCTCCCTCCCAGGACAATTTGGCATTTGAGCCGGCACACTCTGAGTAACTGCTTTCTGGACCCTTCCAAGAGTCACAAACCACTTGTCAGGTTGCTGCTGAACTTTTTCCCGATGCCCAGGTTTTCCACCCGTCGCACCTTCTTGACATAGCGAAAGAAGTGTGTAAAGAGGTGTCGGACGATGAGGAGACTCGGTTGTCAGACAGTGGTGAAGTTGTTGTCAGGTCAGGAAGTCCGAGGGGGGAGCAGACTGAGGGATCGGAGGATGATGAGGTGACAGACCCAAGCTGGGTTGATAGGCCGGGTGAAGACAGTGCTTCTGAGAAGGAGGTGAGTACTATACGAGAACAGGTTGGAAGTGGCAGTGGTGTGGCCAGGCGGAAAGGCAGGGCCAGAGCTTGTGCATCAGCGCCAAATGTTTCACGTAGTGAAGTTCCCGTGGTGAGGGCTAGATTTTCTGAAGTCTGGAGGTTCTTTAAAGAAACAGCGGATGACCGACGGACTGTGGTGTGCAACCTGTGCGACACCAGGATCAGCAGGGTTTCCACCACTACTAGCTTAACCGCCACCAGTATGCCAGGGATATGAATGCTAAATACCCCACTCAATGAAACCAAGGCCACCCACCTCCAGCCGGGCCTACTACTGCTCCTTCCCCTGTGTCATTTGCTGCCTCTGCTAGTCAGCCCCCTGTCCAGGACCCCGGCACAACAACTCACGCGCGAAACACCTTTGCCTCCATGATCCTACACAGCGTTCAGCAATGTCTCCATATGCAGCGTTCAGCTGTCTATACCCGAGAAGCTGGAGCGCAAGAGGAAATACAGTTCCACCCACCCACACGCCAAAGCCCTCAATGTCCACATCTCCAAATTACTCAGCTTGGAGATGCTGCCCTATAGGCTGGTAGAGACCAAGGCCTTTCAACAACCTCATGGCGACAGCCGCCCCTCGTTAATCGGTCCCCAGCCGCCACTATGTTTCCCAATGTGCCGTCCTAGCCCTGAACCAGCACGTGTCAGACAACATCATCCGTGCCCTGACCAAAGCCGTTTCTGGCAAATTCCACCGGACCACGGACACGTGGATGAGTGCTGCCAGGCAGGGCCACTATATATCGCTGATGGCCCATTGGGTTAACTTGGTGGAGGCTGGAACCGAGTCTGACCCTGGGGCCGCTCATATACTGCCGACACCGAGGATTGTGGGGCCTACCTCGGTCATGGTCTCTCAGGACTACTATGCCTCCTCCTCCTCCCACCCCTCTTCCTCCTCTTCCTCCACCTCCTCCTCTGAATTACCATCCGTGGGCATGCCGCTATCAGTCGGTAGCTCTAGGCACAGCAGCAGTGCCTTCGCTAAGCGACAGCAGGTGGTGCTCAAATTGCTGAGCCAAGGCGATAAAAGACACACCGCCTAAGAGCTATTACAGGACATCACGGTGCAGACCGATCTATGGCTGGCACTGCTGAACCCGAAGCCAGGCATGGTTGTTTGTGACAATGGCCGTAACCTGGTGGCGGCTCTGCAACTCGGCAGATTGACACATATGCCAAACCTGGCCCATGTGTTAAATCTCATAGTTCAGCGTTTCCTCAAGACATACCCCAATCTGTCTGATTTGCTCACAAAGGTGCGTCACATCTGTGTGCATTTCAAAAAGTCGAGCACAGGTGCTACCACTCTCAGGGCAGCGCAGTGCCGCCTCCAACTGCCCGCTCACCGACTGTTGTGCAACGTGCCCACGAGGTGGAATTCAACATTAACCATGTTATCCAGAGTTTACCAGCAGCTCAGAGCGATTGTAGACTGCCACATGTCAACTTCCACCAGAACTGGTTGTCATGTCAGTCAGCTTCCTCAAGTCTACAATGAGGAGTGAACGTGGATGTCTGATATCTGTCAGGTGCTGAGTAACTTTGAGGAGTCAACACAGATGGTCAAAGGCAATGCCGCCATCATCAGCCTCACCATCCCGCTGCTTGGCCTGTTGAAAAACTCTCTGGTCAGCATGAAGTCAGATGCTTTGCGCTCATCACAAGAGACGGGGAAAAAAGATTCCCTTGTTGATAGCCAAAGCACCCTCCAGTCTGTTTCTCAGCACATATTGGAGGAGGTGGAGGAGGAGAATGTTGGTGAGACAGAAGAGGTGACCATTGCTCAGTCCTTAACTGTTCAGCGTATATGGGCAGAAGAAGAGGAGTTGGAGGAGGAGGAAATGGACAGGCAGGCCAGTGAGGGGAGTGAATTGTTGCGCGCTGGGACTCGGGCGCATATGGCAGATTTAATGCTAGTCTGCCTATCCCATGACCCTTGTGTTCAAAGAATTTATTCCAGCACCGATTACTGGGTATTCACTCTCCTGGACCCACAGTACAAGCAAAATCTTTCCACTCTCAGTATCAGAATGCATGAATACCACCAGGCCTTGGTACACAAGCTAAGGCTACATTCACACTAACGTATAGGGGACGTATATACGGCCGACGTATATACGGACGACGTATATACGGCCGATATACATCCTCCATACACTTCTATGGGCGCACGGCACACTATGGGAGCGGTACGGTGCTGCACACGTGCGGCACCGTACCGTTCCGTACCCGGGAGAAAGATAGGACCTGTCCTATCTTTTCACGTAATACGGCGCCGTGCGCCATAGGTTGCTATGGAGAGGGGCGGGGGTGAGCTGCGCTCACCTCCTCCTCCTCTCCCCGTACACTGCCGTTGCCCGCTACAGTACGGTACGGGCAGGCAACGGCAGTGTGAATATAGCCTAAAACAGTATTTCCCTTCTGACAGCTCTAGCAGCAGAGGGCATACTTCTGCTGGACAAGTAGCGAAGGAGAGTAGGTCGAGCAGGCAGCTTGTCCAGCACTGGCAGAGGTACAATTTACAAGGCCTTTGCCAGTCACCCCAGCAAGACAGTCAAGTCCCCAATCTCGGCACAGTAGGGCTGATCTTTACAGAAAGATGGTGAGGGAGTATGTAGCTGACCATACCATTGTCCTAAATGATCACACAGCTCCCTACAACTACTGGGTTTCAAAGTTGGACATGTGGCACGAACTGGCGCTGTACGCCTTGGAGGTTCTTGCCTGCCCTGCCGCTAGCGTGTTGTCAGAGCGTGTTTTCAGTGCAGCTGGTGGCATCATCACCGAGTAGTGTACACGCCTGTCGACTAACAGCGCTGACAGGCTGGCGAATATCAAGATGAAGTCTTGATTTCTCATGATTTCCATTCTCCACCAGGTAAAAGCAGCTCAACCTGAATAATTCTCATATATGCTCTCCTCCTCCTCATTCTCCTCCTTCTCCTCCTCTTTGTACACTAAAGCAGAGGCAACTGGCTATTTTTGCCAGGGCCACCTGGCTCTAGCTATAGTACTCTATGTATTTAATTTTTCTGGAGGTCCACCTACCCGGTCCTCTGTTTTAAACAATTTTTGGGAGTTTCACATACAGGTACTCTATGTATTTAATTTTTCTGGATGGCCACCTACCCGCTCCTCTGTTTAAAATAATTTTTGGGAGTGCCACATACAGGTACTTTATCTATTTAGTTTTTCTGGAGGGCCACCTACTCGCTCCTCTGATTTGAAAACTTTTTTGGACTGCCACATACAGGCACTATCCAAATTTAATTGTCTCCATAGCAGCCTCCACACGTCGTGTTTATAGCAGCCTCCACACGTCGTCTTTATAGCTGCCTCCACACCTCGTCTCCATTGCTGCCTCCACACGTTGTCTCCATTGCTGCCTCCATACGTTGTCTCCATTGCTGCCTCCACATGTTGTCTCCATTGCTACCTCCACACGTCGTCTCCATAGCTGCCTCCAAAAGTCATCCACATAGCTGCCTCCATACATCGTCCCCTTAGCAAACGAGCTGTGTGCGGCAACATTTTGGCTTGTTTTAACGGCTTCCACATCAAACTTGTTAACTTTGTCGCCACCCTGCTGTGTTATCCACAAAATATACCACAAAACTTTTATCATCGACCAATATTATTACAGCGCTACTTGCGCATCTGTTTACGTGCCCCTCCCCCGCCATAACCAGGCCAATTACTTATAAGAACAGTACTACACTTGATCTTACACAAAAGGTTCTTATAAATACTGTTTGTAGCGCCCGCCTGCTTTGAAAATTATAATTTTTTCAAAGTAAACGCTTCTGGCCCCCAGGACCATTTTGGGTGGGGAGAAGCCGAGAGGCAGGGGCTTGGACAGGCGAAAGCTCAGCTGGCAGCGGACTGCCAGCTCTATCCCAAGATCCAACTAACATCGTTTGAACTGCAGAAACCTTCAACCTACAACCTTTAACCTTTTACCTCTAAAATCTATCTTTTCACTCCTCTTTTCTCATCTCCTTACGTTCACCTCGGGTGCCATAACCGCCCCCATTGCCTCCACACGTCGTCTCCATAGCAGCCTCCAGACGCAGTCTCCATAGCTGCCTTCACGCGCCATCTCCATAACTGCCTCCACACGTTGTCTCCATAGCAGCATCCACACATTGTCTCCATAGCAGCCTCCACACGTCATCTCCATAGCAGCCTCCACACGTCGTCTCCATAGCAGCCTCCACACGTCGTCTCCATAGCAGCCTCCACAAGTTGTCTCCATAGCTGCCACCACACGTTGTCTCCGTAGCAGCCTCCACATGTCCTCTCCATAGCTGCCTCCAAAAGTTGCCTCCATAGCTGCCTCCACATGTCGTCCCCTTAGCAAACAAGCTGTTTCAGGCTCAATTTACTGGTGTTTCACCAGATACGTTATGGACCTTGGTCACTATGTCGCCACCATGCTGTGTTATCGACTAAATATACCATCAACCTTTTGTTCACATAGGAAATCATTTCAGCGCTTCTTGCTCACCTCCTTTGGTTCCTCTCTTCTGCCATAACCAGGCCAAATACTGATACGTACAGTGCTACACGTTATCCTCGCCAAAAGGAATTTTTTAAATTGGTTTAAAGCCTGAGTCCATTTGGGGTATGTTGCCATGCCACTCTCTAGCCTGCCGCCGCTGCCGGGGCCTCCGCATGCTGTCCCCTATAGTGTCAGGGTCAAATATTGGGTGTTTTAGATGCTATCTTGCCTGACTCGGTCACTCTGTCATCGCCATGCTGTTGCCCATAATTTTGGCATAATGGTGCGATTAGGTAGCCTCAGAGGCATCCATGTATGCTGCCCCTGCTGTTTCCTGTCCATTTCCGTGGTGTTTCCATCATCTGAGGTTTCCAGGTTTTTGGCGAAGCTTCCCTGTGCAGAGCCTTGGTCCCCTTGAAAAAAGCTTGAGTCTCCCATTGACATCAATGGGGTTCGTTATTCGGGAAAAGTTTGACTCGAGTAACGAGTACTCGAACATTTTAGTGCTCGCTCATCTCTAGTCCTTAGTCATAGCCTAAAACCATAGAGACATGATGCATGTTACATACAAAAAGGAAGTGAACTTCAATGGACGAAACTCAAGTGAGTACCCCCCACATTGGTTTGCAATGCTTTATGGGATATTAGCCAACATAAGAGTATGCACAGGTGCTCACATTTTAGAGCGCACCTAATGTGAATACCTACTAAGATGCATATATGCACAGGAACGTGCATGCAGACAAAACACACCTCATATAGACGCATTAATACATATATGTTAGGTCATTCTCTTAGTGGGATGTTAGCCAAAATAAAAGTATGCACGGGTGTTCACATCTAGACAGAAGCTTACCTAATGTAAATGCATACCAAGATGCATGTGTGCACAGAAACGTGCATCTAGACAAAAGACACCATATGTAAAAACATTAATGCAGGTTTCAGGTGCTCAAATCTATACAAAAGCGCACATAGTGTGAATACATACCAAGATGCATATGTTCACAGGACTGTATATATTGACAAAAAACACCTCATACAGAAACATTGGTACAGATATTCGAGGTCATTATTATAGTGGGATATAGTGGGATATCATGCAACCAATGTATTGTTGTTGGCAGGTAACCCATGTGGCCATGTAAATTACATGGTCACTTTCACAATTGAGGTGTGTTCTAAGAGTTACAATAGAAGTGAAACTTGTAGTTTTCACCATATATCGGCAGAGGTTACAACGTGGCACTTGGAACTGCCTTTATAGTATAACCATGTTTCAGAGTAATTTTGAGATGTAAATAAATTAGGTGATACAATCTTACCCAGTGAAGGTGCCTTTTTGGAGACATAGAGGGGCAGATTTATCAAGCAGTCTGAAAGTCAGAATATTTCCAGTTGCCCATGGCAACCAATCACAGCTCCCCTTTAAAATATTCATGAGCACTGGTGAAATGAAAGCTGAGCTGTGATTGGTTGCCATGGGCAACTGGAAATATTCTGACTTTCAGACTGCTTGATAAATCTGCCCCAATGTATTCCATTACTTAGAATTTGTGAAAGTATATTGTCTTGATGTAAAATGGAAATATTTTGTTTGATGATATGTACTATGTCCCTGTACTTGTGATGGTAGGTGGGGCTAAAAGTAATGGGAGGGTTACCCCTATTTGTATGCCTGCTGGAACAAGACTTTCTATCTGAGAACTTAAGTGAGGATATTGTTCTGTTGATACTATCTACAGCAATGTTTGTGGACAAAGTAGAAACACTTCAAAACTAAAAATCTACTGAAGCCTGATGTCTTCTCTTCCTGTGTATAAAGTGCTGTCCTAGACTAGTTAGCTTTCTTAACTGTTCTTGTCTGACAATACTGTCCTTGTACATTAGTTGGACTACTTTTTACTTCTGAACTGTCTATGTTTATTAAAAAATATATATCTTCCAATCCCATACCATAACTTCATCCCTTGTGTCTACTTAAGATATTCCCAACAGTTTACTAGTCATTGGGGCACATTTACTTACCCGGTCAATTTGCGATCCCCCGGCGCATTGTCCACGTGGATTCGTGTCCTGCCAGGATTTACTAAGGTCGTGCGCCTGATATCCACCAGGTGTTGCTGCTGTGCCGATGTCCGCCAGAGTTCACCATCTTCTTCCTGGTGCTTGTAAGTGCGTGTCAAGCGACTTTTTTTTTTTCAAATATCGGGCTTTTTCCGAATCCGTCGGGTTTTACGATGGCCACACCCCCGATTTTCATCGCATGCAAACTGGCGCGATGTGACACACTCCGATTGTGTGCGCCAAAATCCTGGGGAAATTTGGAGAGCCTGACGGAAATGCGTGATTCGGACCCTTAGTAAATGTGCCCCATTGTGTATGCTGTATCTTTGGACAACACACAACAATAACACATCATTGCCTTTCTAACAAATTATGATTTTCTTTGCTCTTTAATATATAAAAAAAACACATATTGCCTAAACTGCATACAGGTTTATGATTTATGATTCTATGAATAGTGCCCTATAAATCGACCATTTGAAATCATTTTTTTGTTTCATCAAGTTTTACTTCTTTCAAATATATACATGTATTTACATCAATTCATTTTCATTTTCTTAAATCTTCTTATATATTACAACATTTTTTCGGCTAGTGTACGTACGTCCTAGTGAGTGTGCTATCACATGAATTTTAGAGATATAAAGAAATTCACCTCATTTGGCGTTCTAGTAGTTTTTTTCTTCGCAACACTCACATGTTTGGAGGCCCCAGGGCTGAGACTGAAAGAAGTAAAACTTGATGAAACAAAAAAATGGTTTCAAATGGTCGATTTATAGGGCACTATTCATAGATGCGTTTATTTGGTGGACCAGGAGATCCCCGAAGCCCTAGACCTAAGATTCACTAAAATACCTCTGTATCTTATTATCAAATACGTCTGTCCTTATGATTTATGATTACCAGCAGCACAACTGTATTTTTTAGATTACTTTTACTTTCTACATTGTTGGCTTCTATAATTAATCAGTAGATTATTTTTTTAACTGGCGCCCTTAACATCTTGTTGAGCAGCTTGCTTTTCTAGAAGTGCGAAAAATAAGTGTTAAACAATGCAAATAGTCTAATTAGTCTGATCAGATTGTCTTTGTTTTGTTTTGTTCTTTTTATGTGCGGAAAACATCCACCATACTGTAGCAGCTACCATATATTACCTAAGGTCATCTCTTATTGTAGATAACTTGCATTTTTGCTTCTAGAGAATCAAGTTAAATTCGGTATTATATGAGAAGTATACATTTATTTTTTTTCAAATGTTTTGCCATATTGACCTCACTACTCCTTACCATACATATGAACAATAATATGCTATTAAAACATAAAATATTATAATATCATGTTCAACACTTATGTGACTGCTAGCTAAGGCATTCAGATTCACAATGTATACTGTGATGTTAAAAGTGAAGATATTTACAGGGATACTTTTCATTTAACCCATTTAGGATGCAGCCAGTTTGTATGTTAAAGAGGTATTCCCATTTTAGCAAATTATTATTCTTTTTATGCTAAAAACTGATACAATTTTCCAATATACTTTATGTATCAATTCCTCTTGGATTTCTAGATCTCTGTGTGATATAACGAGCTGTGCACCTGTGTGACCATGGTCAAATTGCTGTCGACAAGTAGTAAACATAAAATGAAAGAAAGGAGAGAAACTTAAAAACTGTAAGGAATTGATACAGAAAGCATATGGGAAAATTGTATAACTTTTTAGCATAAAAAGAATGACATTTATTTGCTGTAATGGGAATACCCCTTTAAGGTTCAGCCTTTTTTCACAAATCTGACCAGTGGTAATAACAGTTCATATGTGATTTTGAGATTGTTCTCTGTTGACAAATTGTAGTTAATGTATAATCTTATATGTAATGTATAATTTAAGTAGTGTATAAATATAATCTCGCTGATTGGTTAGGTTTAAAAAAAAATTAAAAAATGAAACAATTTAGAAATAAGTTGAAAGACATTACAATTTTCAAAGTTTCAAATTTTCGATTTTTTAGACAAAAAGTCATACCACTTTTTTTTTTAGAAAACTTTTCTAATTTGTCTCCATGATTGTTTTTAACGTTTGGTTTGGAGTAATAGTGCATTGCTGTATCCATATATACCAGATAGGAGTAGTAGTACAATCCTGTGCCCAGAATGGGAGTTGTAGTACAGTTCTGTGTCCATATATATATATATATATATATATATATATATATATATATATGTAGAGAGAGAGAGGGGGGGGTAGTAGGGCATTACTGTGCCATATATATGTAAGATAGGAGTAGCTGTGCAGTGCTGTGTCCATATATATAAGGGATGGGAGTAGTAGTGCAGTGTTTTGTCCATATATATATATATATATATATATATATATATATATATATATATGATAGGAGTACTGTGTAGTTGTGCTGTGCTTTATTGTTGTGTAGGATGGGTATAGTAGTGTTTAAATATGGTGTTGTTTAGGATAGGTGTAGTAGTAGTGTAAATAGAAACAACAAACACACATACATATATACACACACATAGACACATAGACACACAGAAAATATGTACTATTTACCTGAAACATGCTCAATCTCCCCCAGCAATGCTGCAAAACCAGGACTTGTGGTGATGTCATTGCAGGTCCTGGAAGATCAATAGAAATACATGTGTGTCAAGAGCTGGCACACATGTATTAATAGGTAGATTAGGCCTGCGCTAACTGGATACAGCTCTATCTATGTTCCTCCTATATAGAGATGAAATCTCCTCAGTGGGCCCTTTAACCCCTTATCACCGACACTAGTTTTGAGCTCAATGACCAGACTCGATTTTTCAAATCTGACATGTCTCACGATAATTGGTTATAACTTCGGAACGCTTTAACATATCCCGGTGATTTTGAGAATGTTTTCTCGTGACACATTGTACTTCATGTTAGTTATAAAATTTAAGTGATATGTTTTGTGTTTCGTTCCGAAAAAAAAAAGTGAAAATTTGGCAAAAGTTTGTAAAAATTCTTCATTTTCCAAGTTTGAAATGTTCTGCTTTCCAGACAAGATGTAAAACTACCCAAAAAGTTTGATAATTAACATTTATGGAATGTCTGCTTTATGTTGGGATGATATTTTATGTGTCCTGTCATTTTTCTAGGATGTTATGAGGTGCAGAACTTTAGGTGCGATTTTTCTTATTTTCATGAAAATTGCCAAAACTCACATTTTGAGGGACAACTCAGCTTTCAAGTGACTTTGAAAGGCCTAAATAATAGTAAAACCCATAAAATTTCCCCACTATAGAAACTTCACCCCCCAACGTATGTAAAACAACTTCTATTAAGTCTATTAACCCTTGAAGTGTTTCACATGGGTTAAAACAATATGGACCTGTGATTTAGAAACTATAGAATTTTTTTGGAAAATACATTCATTTAGGCCAAAATTGAAAGTTTCAGAATAAATGAAATGATGAAACGCACTGCAACGCTTGATACCCAATTCCTTCCGAGTGTACTGATACCCCATATGTGGTGGTAAACTGCTGTATAGGCGCACGGCCAAGTATAGAATTAATGGAGGTGCCATTCACAGCAGATTTGTATTGTCACATTGTACGACCTCTAAATTTTAATTGTTTTTGGTAATGCGAACATATGAGGGCTTGTTATTTACAGGATGAGATTCAATGTATAGATAATTCATTTTGGGAGTCTAAAGCTTATTCATGAAATTTTATTAACTATTTCACGGGGGACACAAACAAAATCATCAATTTTTATTTTGGATTGTTAGCATTTTTTCCCCCCGCTCACCGTAACGTAAAAAATAATATTTATCTTTATTCTCTGGTTCACTACGATTGTGGTGATACCTCATTTATATAGTTTTTCTTATTTTTGCTCAATTTTCCTGAGCAAAACCAATATTGGAGAAAATCGCATTGTTTTTACTATTGACCAATTTTTAGGGCCATAACTTCTGTATTTTTCTGTTGTCAGATCTGGTTGAGGACTTATTTTTTGCGAAAACAGTTGTTCTTTTCAGTTGTATCATATTAGGGAACGTAACTTTTTTTGATCACTTTTTAGAACATTTTTTGTGATGGTGTATGATGAAAAATTGTATATTATGGGAAGTTTTTCGATTATTTTTTTACGTCGTTCACCGAGCGGGTTCAATATTGATTTTGATTTATTGTACAGATTAATACGGCTCGGTGATACCAAATATGTATGTGTTTTTTTATTTGCATTTTATGTGTTACTGGGGAGATTATGGGACTTTTATTTTATTTATTTATTTAATTATATTATAAAATGATTAAAAAATTTTTTTTTTAACTTTTTTACATTTTCTACTTCTTGGCTTGAACAAGCGTTCATCCGATCGCTTTTTCAAGCCTTTAAACTGCAATACACTTGTATTGCAGTGTATAGTGTAAGTAACTGAGCATGCTGAGCATGCCGCACAGCCGGGTCCTGCCAGGAAGGCAGAGCCCGGCGGGGAGAGAAGCCTGCATCCTCGGGTCACTCGTCGGGACCCGGGGCAGCGGCAGGAGAGATCGGATCCCCCGGTAAGCACACCGGGGGGGGTCCGATCCCCGTGGGACACACTTGCACGCCGCGGTCATGCTTGACCGCGGCGTGTAAGGGGTTAAACACCCGGGATCTGAGTTTTTCCGATCCCAGGTGTTAGTGCCGGGTCTGGGCTTTAAGATCACAGCCCGACACCGGCACCAGTGAGACCCGATGTCCCGAAATCTTCTTCTGACGCGCCGCTGTAGAAAGGCCTAGTGGCTTATTAGAGCTTGTCTAGGCTCCACTGCACTAGTTAAATGCCGCTAAGTGCCTCCGAGTTCTGCATAGGATCCAGTTCATTTTTAAAATTTTTACTAACTACATAGAAAAAGATCACATAAAATTTGAGAGTAATATATAGAATATACAGGCATCAAGGAAAGTTTATTTGTTATGCATTTAGCAAAGAAGATATGTTTAGCAATAATGAATTAAATAATAAAGCAGTTAACTTAAAGTGGTTGACTGGAAGATGAAAATCATGGCTGTTTTCTTTGAAACACAGCTTCTCTCATGACCATGGGTAGTTTGTGGCATTGCACCTAAGCTCTGGGCTTCAATACCAGCACACACCATTGTCAGGTGTGAAACTGTTTTTGGAATAAAGCAGTCATGTTTTTCAACCTTCGGAAAACCCCTTTAACTAAAGCTGAATTATCATATACAAGCAGTTGAATATATAGTTCAGAGATCCTGCTAATGACTTACAATAATGACGAAGGCACATACTATGACAAAGTCTTTTATTGAGAAAAGACTTTGGTTGGTGGGCTGACATAAATAGTAGAAAGGGTTCTGTGAGGAATCCTGAGGAATCCATTGCATTCTATCACCAAAATTGGTGCTCCTCCAACCACTGCCAATTATATTATATAGTTAGATCCACTATGCCAGATGGGTAATCCATTTTTATAAGTAAGGATGGAGGATGGAGGTATATAGGATTGTATTATTATTAATTTTTGGCAACAGTTCCGATTCTAGGCTCATTAGTTGATCAAGTTGGGGACACTTTCTGTGTTTCCATAATCACTGGATAAATCTGATCATCCGATATGGTAGCTAACTACCATTTAAGAAGTACAAAAATATCTTTATGCAGGTGATTAACTTAAAAAAATAACTGTATTTTTCCACAGCTTCCTACTCCATCATTTTGCACCCTTTACATTGATCTTACGTCTCTTTTGTAGAGTTATCCAAGCACATTTGTTAATAAGTTTGTATACTAAAGATCTTTAATATCCCTCACTCAAAATCATGTCATATTTTACTATTACAGCAAAGAACAGAACATGTTGCATGCTGTATTTCATAAATAATTGCAATAAGTTATTAGATTTTTTTTTTAATTAAACCTTTACAAACTTAGAGTCTTATTTTTTTCTCTAGATTGATGTTTATATTCCTGTCTGGCTTTAAGAAATATGTTACCTTAGCTTGGTGTGCTGGGAAAAAATGTTGTAAGGTCAGGGTTGTTTCTGAAACACAAGATCAATAGTAAAGATAATCGTGCAATACCTCTGAGTTTTGTCATGTCTGACCTTGAAGCAGTGGATTATTGCTCAATATATGATGTAGAAATGTTTCATCTTCCTGAGTATGTTTGACTAATTTAAATGAATAAACCACAGCTTCCAATTCAGTTATAAAACAGACAAGGAAATACATACAACAAATAGGTGTCACAAAAACATAACCAAAGTTATAAATTGAGATAGTAACCTTTTCACTCCAGGGAAAAACATTGCTGGCTCAGTTTGCTCATGATATGTACTTTTAAACCTGTAAATAAATGTAAAAAATATATAAAAATAAATAAATAAATATATAAAATATTTATCTCCATGTATGTTTAAAATTATAATATTCTACAATCTATTTCAGATACATGATGAATTAATTATTTACATTTATTATACTTCAATGTAAAATTCATTCAATATGTACATGTACAATTAGAAATGAGCGCTCGTTACTCAAGTCAAACTTTTCTCGATGCTCGAGTGCTCGTTTCGAATAACGAACCCCATTGAGGTCAATGGGAGACACAAGCATTTTTCGAAGGGGACCAAGGCTCTGCAATAAAATGTTTCATTTTATTGAGAAATAAGGAAGTCAGTCCTGTTTCTTATTTTTTTTTATTCAATGGAATATTCGTGGAACTTCAAAAAGTAATGTGTCTGCTCAAGTGTTATAGCAGCGGCATCCCCTTTTCTTAGCACTGTGACATATCTCTTTATACTGGCACTGCCCTGGTGGCAGCCCTGATAAAAAGGTGCCCACATCATAACAGAAACGTAGAGGCCAGTTTGAGCTGTAGCACTAGTTTACCTCTGACAAAACAAGGTATGCACAGATTATTTATTTTAGTTGTTCAACAAACACTGTGGAATGAACAACATAGCTTTAATAATAATAATGCCTTATTTATATACCCCCATCATATTCTGCAGCACTGTATAGAGAATATGGTTCATATAAAAATAAACAAGACATTACAGAGTGATAATGTAATCAGGAAAAACAACAGGAATGAGAGCCCTGCTCATAAGAGCTCACCTTCTATGAGGATGAAGGTGTGAAACAGTTAGGAAATACAATAGGCTTGCCTGAAAAGAAGGGTTTTTAGGAAATGTTTGAAAGTTTGGTAGTTAGATATTAGCTTAATGGATCTAAGTACTGCATTAGAGAGAATAGGTGCAGCTTGAGAGAAATCCGGGAGACATGAGTGGTAGGTTCGAATTAAGAAGGAATATAATCTTAGATCAAAGGAGGATCCATGAGAATGGGTTGGGTAATAGACTGAGATGAAGGCAGAGAGGCTGGGAGGTGCAGCCCTGTTCAGCGCTTTGTGGATGAGGCTGATTAATTTGAATTGAATACGGAATGTGGATGGACAGTCAGTGGAGTGAGCATCCATATATTGTGGGGATTGATAGACCATTCTAGTTGCTATATTAAGATTAAATTGTAGATGTGAAAGTTTAGTAAGTGGAAGACATATTAGTAGGGATTTACAGTATTAGAGACTAAAGTGAATCAGCACAACAACAGGGGTTTTAGAAGTTTCCATGGTCAAGAAAGAGGGATTCTAGAAATATTTTTAAGTGCAACCAGCAGAAGTGGGCAAGTCATTGTATGTAAGGGTATTTTGTCCACACAGGAAGGGGACGGGCCCAGGACATACAGCACATAATTCTTATATGGTAGAATTATACTTTATTGAATTCAACATATGATAGACATAAAACAATTATAATTGATACTGGTTAAAAATGTACAACCACAGATGGTGGTGCGCAGACAAGGGAGTAACACCACTTGGACACAAAGGGAAAACCATGCGTTGTATGGTATCTAAGAAAAGATATGTGCCACTGTAAACATAATATAATATTATTGCATGTATGTAGTTATATTGCACTTGCCCAGAGTATTTAAGCTAAACAACTTCTCTTACCCATAGTCAAACTGCAGGTTCCCAGGTCCTGGGTGACTCTAGCCCCGTAGCGCGTTTCGGCTCAAAAACGTCCCAGACGAAGGCTCATTTGGCACATATTTTTTTAAATTTGCTTGAGTCTTAGATACTATACAACGCATGGTTTTCCCTTTGTGTCCAAGTGGTGTTACTCCCTTGTCTGCGCGAAACCATCTGTGGTTGTACATTTTTAACCAGTATCAATTATAATTGTTTTATGTCTATCGTATGTTGAATTCAATAAAGTATCATTCTACCATATAAGAATTATGTGCTTTATGTCCTGGGCCCGTCCCCTTCCTGTGTGGACAAAATAGGCTTACAAAATACTATCCATAGCCCTAGGCTTTGGTGCTCTACTTTAGCGGTTACCATGTTTTACTAACCAAGCTATATATTTGGGTTAATATGTAACCGGCTTTACCTCTATCCAGTAGTCAACTGTAGGTATAGATTGTATGTAAGGGACAGATGAGAGGTTGGAGTCCAGCACAACCCTAAGACAGGGAGCCTGTTGCCTTGGGGTTATGGTGATTCCACTAAAAGAAATGGTGATGTGAGGGGTTGGGTTGATTAGTAGATGGTGGAAAGACATGACAGGAAAGTTCAGTCGTAGAAAGGTTAAACATGGGGTAGAGAGAGGTTATGTAAGCTTCAGGTTGGAAGAGGTCATTCCAAACCTTATTTTTTTCTAAAAATGTTTTCATTTCATCTTTACATCTTTGCTTAATATAAATTTTCAAGGTTTCTTTTGTAACCACTCTATCAACCTAAATCTTCAATATCGAGTTTCTGATTGAAAGGAAATCTTGTAAATTGCATTTGTTTTGTGTATATTTCCATATAATATAATAACTTTAGAAAGCTTAATAAACAGTATGAGTCTTTAAATAGCATTTGGATTGATGATGTTTAAATACCAAAGAAACCTAAAAGAGTGTGTTGATATACTGTATTCTGAAACAACAAATTGCCTAGGTCTACACAAATTGAACATATCAATTGCATAGTCCAATAATTACTGTAAATTGGTTTATATTCTGTAATGAACAGTACGCAGTGTAATAATTTGTTGCATAGATATGCCTGATTAAGTAAGTTAAGAATCTAAAAATAAAGCATTTTTAAATTAGTGTGTATTGCTCTATGAGGAGAGAGAAAACAGTATAGGGAACATAGTAATGAGAATGAACAGAATAGGTAGAGAACAATAATTACATCTCAAACATTGTTTTATAACTCATTCTTGCATTTTAATCTGCTTTGAAAAATATGCATTTTTTTGCTAGTTCTTGAGATAAGTAAGAAACTATCCTGTGAGATGTTCATAAGAAATGTGTTTAATTTAATATTCAAAGAGCATAAGGTTCTTTTAAAAACGCAACAATCAACACAGTCAAATTAGGTCAACTGTCATAAAATAGCTTGATTAAAAAGTATATTTGTGACTTTGCCATCAAACTTAATTTTTTTTACTCAGAACTATTTGTGTGCATAATATAGATTTCAAATACACTTTTTACAGTATGAAATGTAAATAAATTAATGGGATTATGAAATTATTCTATAGCTTAACTGAAAATCCATCTCTAAAGCACAGTTTTTAAAGAGAGAAAATAATCAGAAAATAGCTTATTTTCTAAATCAGGTACTTATTATAAATATACATTCAATGTAAATCTTGAATTTTGTTTTTAAAGTGATCATTAGAGCACAAATAATCTTATTATCATTAGAATTTAGACAATGTGATGGCAACTTGAGGGCAGGTTAAGTCAGAATAGTAATTATAGTAATACACAAATAAGTTCACCCGCGAATAACTGTTCCCTGGGGGCAGTGGCTGTACTCTATCACCTCCGAGAGACCAATGAAAAAGGTGTTCTAATTTCATACATTAGATATAAATGTCACAAATACCAAATAAATACTTCATATATAGAAATGAGGATAGGGTTCCTTTGGCCCCCATATACAATTTAGCTTTCTCTATTTAGGGCAAATGTTGCAGGAGCCAACTGTTCAGGTGCATTGAACTACACTGGTACCCCTGTACTAGTGAACTGCAAAACGCAGTGAAAAGCAGAACGGACAAGTATGCTTGTCCTAATGCATAAGTCAGTATGAAGCTTAATGCTAATCATTATGAGCATGCTACCAACACCACCAATTGGTTAATGAGGTATTCCCACAGAATCTTATTATCATTAGAATTTAGACAATGTGATGGCAACTTGAGGGCAGGTTAAGTCAGAATAGTAATTATAGTAATACACAAATAAGTCAGATACTAGACTGTTCAGAAGGTTAAAAAAAGTGTATATAATCTAACCACATTTTCAGCTCACCTTTAAGTACTATTTATACAGGAAGTATCTAGGTTAAGAACAGAAAAGGTTCTTTAGGTTTGTTCTTAAGTTGAATTTGTATGTAAGTCAGAATAGGTATATTTTATAATTGTAAATCCAAACAAAATCTTTTATTGGCCCTGTGACAATTGGATTTTAGAATTTTTTTTTGCTGTCATGGGATCAAGGATTAGCAATAAAACTTCATTTCAGCTCATCATTGCAGCCTAGGACTAAAGTGAAGCATCCAAAGAGCTTCACCAAAGGTCACAGTGGTAAGAGAGATCTGTCTGTAACCAGGGTCATCTGCATCCTTAAGTTGGGAACCGTCCAAACGTGTATAAAAGGGACCAGAACCAAGCTTGCTACATTTAAACCACTCCAAAACCAAGCTTAAGGATATAGTACCAGGTCTAAGCTAACAGCATAGACATGGTACCATAGCCAAGTTGTTTCTATAGAGAAGGCACCAGAACTGTGAATTGACTGCTCTTTTGACATGTGTAAATCCTTTTTTTGTGTACACACCCTGCACTGTAAAATATATTTGTGTACCTGGCTGGTGTTGACCCTGCCCATGTTCTATTTATTGTATATCCAGTATGGTAAGGGTTGAAAACCCTTCCTATACTAAGCCCCCACCACATTGCTAAACATGTGGTCTAGGAAGTAACCACCTTCTAGGCATTTAGTATACAAACTAAAGGTTCTATCACATCTCTAGCCTTGCCAACATAAAGTGCTGATTTCAATGTCTGGCCTGGTAATAATGACAGGAATGGCTTCCTGGAAAAATGGAACTCATTTCATCTCATCATTACCAGATGTAAGTAGTAATAAATGTTTCTTGTTTTTTCCATTAATTGTGTTAGTCCTTAATTACCCAAAGTCAATGCCTTATATTTGTGCAACATTTACCATTTGCTTAAAATATGGCACCAGAACCAAGCTTACAACACAGATAAAGTATCAGAACCAAGTTTACTAAATATATATACCAGAACCAAGTTTTCTGTAAAGATACAGTTTTAGAACAAACCTTACTACATGTCAGGTACCAGGGGTAGTAGACCCACTGGACCACCATGGACAATGACATAAGCCGACACCTAGGACCAGAGTCTAAATGGTACCCATTTCAACAGAACCCATTGTAAAGCCGTTTGGACTTGTTGCCGCGTGGTACCACCAGGTCGTCCGCGGTGGCGGCCAAGGCGGGGTACAGAGACGTTGAGCAGAATCATAGTCGGGAACAGACAGGAGGCCAGGACTGGCAGCACAGGAACAGAGTCAGGGACGAAGCAGAAGGTTTGGGCAGGCAGCAGAAAAGCGTTGTCAGGAACGGACCTGGGATCTCAACGGGTTTTCAGAACAGGGGCACAGAGCATCAGGAACAAAGCTTTCTCAAAGGCTCAAGGCACAAGATCTGGCAGGGTGTGCAGGGCGAGGCTGGATAACAGTATTTTTCAGACTATAAGGCGCACCGGAGTATAAGGCGCACCATCAATAAATGCCTGCTGAAACATCTAGGTTCATATATAAGGCGCACCGGATTATAAGGCGCACCTGATTATAAGGATGAATGACCAGCAGGTGGCAGACCTGTGCACACATATAAATAGGAGAGGGCATATAAAACATAACTTTTAGTACTACGGTTAAATGAGAGAAACACCAAAGTGAACCATCACACAAAATTATATACAAAAAAGCTGACAATAGTCAAATGGTTGGTATCTCTAAAGGGTACCATGACAATCCGAGTCTTGATGCAAACACAAACAGCATTAAGTGTATGAACTCAGAATACTGAACAAATGATCCCAAGCTGTAAAGGAAGCAGGTAAGTCCTTATGCAAACACAAACAGCATCACGGATATAGACTCTGAATGGAAATAATGAATTGTCACTACAAAGGATAGGGAAATGTTCAGATCTCACCCATCCAGAAGAAGGCGGTGACGAGGACTGTAGGTAGTGAGTCTCAGGCACCCTGTATTGTTTTACATTGACTTCTGGAAAATGACACATTGCGTATGATATTTCAAGCATTTTTGTGGATAGGATTATCAGGGTACTTGTCCGCAGGATTTTTTTGTTGTATGTTATATACCTTTATGAATGTTTTTTTTAAATTCCAGTACCGTATAAGCCGACCCGAGTATAAGCCGAGACCCCTAATTTTACCACAAAATACTGGGAAAACCTATTGACTCGAGTATAAGCCGAGGGTGTAGTATACAGCCAGCTAGCCCCCTGTAGTATACAGCCTGTCCCAAGTAGTATACAATCAGCCTGCCCCCATGAAGTATACAGCCTGCCCCCATGAAGTATACAGCCTGCCCCCATGAAGTATACAGCCTGCCCCAATGAAGTATACAGCCTGCCCCAATGAAGTATACAGCCTGCCCCCATGAAGTATACAGCCTGCCCCCATGAAGTATACAGCCTGCCCCAAAAAGTATACAGCCTGCCCCAAAAAGTATACAGCCTGCCCCAAAAAGTATACAGCCTGCCCCAAAAAGTACACAGCCTGCCCCAAAAAGTACACAGCCTGCCCTCAGTATAATAAAAAAATAAACTTAATACTCACCCTCTGACGATACTTACCTTTGATTTGAAGTGGCGGCTCCCGGTCCTCGGCGGCGGCTCCTGGTCCTGGGCGGCGGCTCCTGGTCCTCGGCGGCAGCTCCCGATCCATTGTGGCGGCTTCTCTCTTCGATCTTCACGTGCCGGCAGTCGCGTCCATGCGACTTGCCAGCGGGCGCACAGTGCGATGCGGCGGTGTCGCCACTGATGACGTCATCAGCGGCGACACCGCTACATCATATTGTGCGCCCGCCGGCAAGTCGCATAGACGCGACTGCCGGCACGTGAAGATCAAAGAGAGAAGCCGCCGCAGAGGATCGGGAGCTGCCGCCGAGGACCAGGAGCCGCCGCCGAGGACCGGGAGCCGGAGGGTGAGTATTCATATATTTTTTTTTTTTTATTAACTCATGTTTTTTTTTTATTAACTCGTGTATAAGCCGAGATTAGGTTTTTCAGCACATTTTTTGTGCTGAAAAACTCGGCTTATACACGAGTATATACGGTATATGTGGTGCTTTGTATTTTAACCCCTATGTGCACCAGGACATTATAGTACGTATGTGCAGGAAGATACTTCCCACACGGGGATGTGCTATAACGTCCCACTTCTGGCACCGGCTCACGAATGGAGCCGGCACCAGAAGCTGCGGCTGTCAGCTGTATAACACACCTGATGCTGCTCAGTAACACCCAGGATCGGAGCCAACTCCAATTGTGAGTGTTAACCCCTTACACACCGTGGTCCAGCATGACCGTGTCGTGTAAGGGTCTTATGGATCGGATCCCCCGTGCCGCTTACCAGGGGATCCAATCTACTTCTGGGCAGCCCCATGGTCTGCCAAGTTCCCCCGGGGCTGCCCGATGTTACCAGCAATCAGACCCCTTCCGGGTCTGACAGTAAACTGTCTGCACATGCGTCTGCATGCTCAGACAGTTTACACTGCTCTACAATGAATAAGTATTATAGAGCAGTGCATTGTACTTTTTCATACATTGAGGGGTGTCATTTCCATAATGGGGTAATTTATGAGTCTAGCTATTATTTAGGCCTCTCACAGTCATTTAAAAGTTTAGCAGGTCCATCTATATGTGGCACCCAAATTCTAAGCCTCATAACACACTGCATCAAAAGTATAGAATTTAGAACTGTTATTCATATTTTTATTCATATTTTTAAACTAATTTGAAACACAATCTCAAAATCCCCTGAATATCTTATAGCGTTCCAAAGCTATAAGCACTTATAGTGACACAGGTCAGATTTGAAAAATGGGGACTCAGCCAAAATAGGCTGAGTCCTGAAAGGGGTAAATAAAGTTTTTCTATACTTTTTTGCCGTACACAATTATTTTGCCTTTTCAAACTCAAAATACATGTCATCCTGCTATGATTTCTTAATGCAAAAGCTGCTTTTGTTTCTTACCCCATCCTATTATCCCAGTCAAATATAAAATGAATTTAGGCATAGTAAAACTGCTTTTGACTATGTTTTCTGGGGGTTTCATGGCTCTTAGATGTAATAATAGGCCTTGCACTAGCACGGTGCACCAATGAGGAATTCTGAGAAAAGTAGGGGCGAACATGAGCAAGTGGGGTAACTGAGTGACATGGGGGAGAACATGGAGGGGGTAGCTAGGTGAGGAATGGAGAGAACACAAGGGGTGATATGTAGCAGAGATAAGGGTGCACATAAAAAAATTCACTTGTGTTACTATAATAAAGGTGCATCCCTGAAATCATAAGCATGTAAGCGTTCTCCCTGTCCCAGTGTCAGTTCTATTTAAACCCATTTAAACTTATTTTCCCATACGATGAACATCACAACAACAAAAATTGTCCAAATTGCCCCTTTTCACCACTCAAAAAAAAAATAGGTTTGAAAGTGATCAATAAGGTTATACAGTCCTTAGAATAGTAGCAATAAAAATGTCAGCTTGTCCCACTAAAAACAACACCTCCCAAAGTTCTGTACACGAAAGTATGAAAAAGATATGGATGTCAGAATATGGTGATACAGAAAATTGAAATGTACAATTACAAAGACACCTAAAAATCTTCAGTCTCATAAAATGGGTGGAGTTACTGCTCCCTGCTCACAGAGGAGGAGGTCATGTGACAGAGCTCTCTCTGTGTATGTAGCAGAGCTGCATGTTATCAGGACTATGTATATCCTTCACAGAATAGTGAGATAGAAGATCTCCCCTGCTCCCTATTAGGCCCTCCATTCCAGTCTTTGATTCTACAGAACTTTCTCTGTCTCTTTCTTCACCTAATTAGCACCATGATATCTGTGCAGAGAAGCTATTTACTCTTAGTGGTCACACAGCACAGGCTATACACTTGCTGTAACAGTTTTACTCATGATTTCTACCACTTACTACATGTTCCTTGCTCCTCCATGTGATTGTAGATGCCTGGCTAGTCACTATATGCATTCTGTATGTGCCCTGTGCAGTGTTTAGTGAATTTATATGTGGGAAACAAAATTAATTTAATGCTAAATTACTTTGAGCGAGATCAAAAGGCACAATGGGATCTGTGGGCAAGCTAACTGGCCTTAGCTTCAGAGAATAGAATGACAGATATTAGTCTTTGCCCACTTCACCTCTGGTGAGAAAGACTTTTGTCAAACACTTTCAGAACAGAAAATTCCATAACTTTGAAAAGAAAAGGACAAGCAGCACAATATGGGCATTGTTCTATTTGTTTTGAAGAGGGAATCACATATAAGAATTTGGAATTACTTGCTGATGATTGGGGGTCCCTGTGTTAGGACCCGATGGATCATGGGAACAGAGTCCGTAGTACCCCAATGAATGGAGTGAACTTTCATGCTGATGCTCCATTCTTTTTTATGGTACAGATGGAAATAGCCGAGTACAGCGCTCGGCTATCATTGCCATAGATATGAGAAGAGCAGCAGGCAGTATGTGAGACATAATTTGCGATACAAGATTCGCCCGTTTTCATTAATACCTTAATTGACTATTTGCACTAAGCATATGATATAACTATTTGACCAAGCGGTGGGAGAAGGTCATACTACAATGCACCTCAGGCAGCAGCGAAGCTAGGTTCAAACCTACGCTCTAATATAGTCTTGATTATCAGCTGTGAATGAATTAACAAATTTTTCAAAATCATCACATTTTCACCATTTATCTACTATTGAAGTAAGTGTAGCTAAAAATCTAAATCTAATAGTTAAACAAAATATTGATGAATGTGATTATAGATAACCAGGAAGTGCATTGTTAATAGTAAAAAGTGAAACTCTGAATACTCTTACTAGGACAAATTGGCAATAACTGGTTAAGAATTTTTTTTATCATGCAACTAAACTTGGAAACGGAATGAATATATTATATATACGTAGCTAAATAAACCATGCAGTTGGTAGCATAATTTCAACATTCCAATTCACCTAAAAACAATAATTTTAACATTTCTTTTAATACTTCTTACCTACTTGGCTCCTTTTCACATCATTATTAGATGGTCACATTTCTATTAGGGTGTAAAAGATAATTCTGGGATTAAACTCAAGAATTGCAATCCTTGCTTGAATCTTCTCCTACCAAACTCCCTACTTGCTGCTAGTACTAAGCTAGCAGCGGGCAAAAGCAACTGGTTAGGAGACTGGTGTCTGTGGTTAACTTTTTAGATGCTGTGGTCATAGTGAAGGAATTTTCCTGCAAATGTAAGTCAACCATGGTGAGACCCATGGACGAAGTCCGTATAAAGGCATGCATGTTAGTTTGAACAGGTGCAGACCATGTGTGAGTGAGTGGAGAGCAAAATTGGAGAATCATACAATTTCCTAAATGTCAAGGTCTTTGTGTAGTTATATATTCTACATAGTTATATATCCTAACATAAGTAAAATATCAGTAGTTTAAGCTTATTTATTAAATTGTATATATTCTGAAGCATAGAATAAAAGTGTAAATGAGTTAATTGTAAAATAACACAGATCAAAATGAGAGAAAAGTTTGATAACTGAGAAGTGTGTTGTTATTGGTAACAAGTGAAAATCTAAATATTATAGCTTGGACAAAATGTAAATAACAGCTAAATATTCTTTTTGATCATGCAACTAGACCTAAAACCTGAATGAATATGTATATTATGAATAGAAATAGAGAAAAAACGGGGTCAAAGAGTTAGACGCGCTACATCCGAGGTGTATTATTGATTATTTTTATTGGAAATGTGACTACGCGTTTCAACGCCGTAATGGCGTCTTCATCAGGTCAAACACTGTGGGGTTGCATAGTAAAGAACATAAAATATCATAGTTAGTAGTTAATAGTTAATAGGTTAGTAAACATAAACATAGACATAAACATAAAATGCGAATTTAAAACACAAAATGAATGTAAAAGGGTTAAAACAAGAGTTAAAACCAGGGTTAGGATGAAGGAGGTGTGTATGTGTAAAATGTAAAATGTAAACCGGGAGTCTAGTTTGAGATTGGACAGGTATTTGGTCAAATAGTTCGTTAGTAATGAGCATAATGGTAATAGTAGTAAATATAAATATATGAACAAATAGATAAATATATGAGTTAGATGAGCTAAAGAAGGGTAAATTAAATGGTTGGTGATGAATGAATAGGTGAACATATGGATATATATATATAGATAGGTATATGGTAATATAATCGGTGTGTATAGAGGAAAATACCTGCAGTGAGTCCTGCGGTGTCTTAAGGCAGATGCTGTGCTGCCTAAAGGTCCAATCCTGAGGAATGTAATGCAGAATGAGATCGGGGTGAAAAATGATAGCGGTGGGGTCAGATGGAGGATAGAGCTAAGAGCTTACTTACCGCTGCGTTCAGTGTGGCGGGGAAGAGGGCTGCGTGCTGTCACCGGCGCGGGATGGACTGAATACGCCCCGGGAAGACACGCGGTTTTTTATTGATTGGTAGGCGGCTGGATCAGGGAGATGTGGGGGCAATGCGCCTGCGCGGGTTACGGAGCGGAGATGTGAAATGGGTACGAGGTGAGTACATGCCGGTGGGGTGATGAGATTGTGTGGTTACAAATTCTGTAATGAAATCGTGTGTGTAACGGGTACTGAATGTGTGTGTGTAAATGAGGATGGAATGGAGATGGGATGGGGTTAAATTAAATGGAGATGTGAGAAAAGTTATTATTGGGGATCGATGGAAATAAATAAATAAGAAAATAATGAAGAAATAATAATAAATGAAGATATGATAAATAGATGAGAGTCTTGGCAGACTTGGGTGTATGAGTGGATCAGCATAAATGGATAAATGGATATAATATAGGCTACATGAGTGGATAAATTAACCAAAAATTAAATACAGAGTTAAATGCATAGATGGATAATTAAGTAAATAAATAAATAAATATATAAATAAATATACATAAAAACATATATATATATATAAACATGTAAATATATAAATATAAACAATTGGATGGTTGGTTAGATAAATAATTAGATAGTTAAGTACAGGATACAAGAGTGGACAAAGTAATAAATTGAATTAGTATAATGGAGGCATTAAAAATGACAAAAATGAGCCGAGACAATACAAATAGTTCTTAATAAAGATTAAAAATTAGAAATTAGATTAAAAAGTCATTGTTCGTTGGTTAATTAATTAGTTGATTAATTAGAGTCTTGTTAGGGGGTAGTCAGAGGAGGTCCGTAGTGGAATCCAGAGGAAGGGGAGGTGTGAATATGGGGTTAGAATGATGTTTCGACCATATCATTAAGACCAGCGGGGGAGAGGGTGTCCAATTTGTAGATCCAGTATGATTCTCGTTGGCGGAGTTTTTGAAATCTGTTGCTGGTGGTGGAGGGGATCTCTTCAATCGGGGTGATCCTGATGTCGCTAAAGTCCTTGCCGTGTTTGAGAGCATAGTGGCTCGAGACGCTGTGTTTCAGATAGCCGTTTGTAATGTTGGACCTGTGATTGTTCATACGGATGTGTAATTCCTGGGTAGTTCTGCCAATGTACTGTAGGTTGCATGGGCATTCAAGCAAATAAATGATAAAGGAAGAGTGGCAGTTGAGGAAGGAGGCAATTACGAAAGACTCACCGGTGGTGGTTGAGATGAAGATCTTTCTTTTGTGCTGGATGTTGGAGCAACATAGACATCTGGGTGTGCCACATTTGTAGGATCCTTTGAGTGTCAGGAAGGTGGTGGATTGGGTCTTAGTTGTCATCTTGAGTTTGCTGGGAGCGAGTATATTTCGGAGGGTTCTGGCTCGTCTGAAAGTAACTGATGGACGGTTGGGTAGAGAGAGTTTGAGATGAGGGTCGCTGAGTAGAATGGGCCAGTGTTTAGTCAGGATGCGTTTAATATTGCTGTGACTAGTGTTGTATGTTGTAATGAAGTTGAGTGGGGGAGTTTTATTGTTGTTTGGTTGTTGGTGAGGTAATTGCTTACTTGTTTGAAGACAATGATTCTGGGTGAGGGATAATGTTTTGATATATGCATCTTGTACTAGTTGTTTGGGGTAGTGTTTGTCCTTAAACCTTTGTTTGAGGATTTTGGCCTGGTTGATGAAAGTGGTAGTGTCTGAGCAGTTTTTTCGGATGCGTTTGAATTGTCCGTAGGGGATGTTGCGGAGCCATGGGGTGTGGTGTACACTGTGGAAATCCAGATAGCTGTTTACATCCACAGATTTGAAGTGTGTGCTGGTGGAGAAGGTGCCTGTGTCACTGAGTTGGATTGTGAGGTCCAGGAAATCGATTTGTGTGGTGGAAAAATTGTGGGTGAAACTGAGGCCCATATTATTGTTGTTCAGGTGGTTGATAAATTCAGTGGCTGTGTCTATGTTGCCTTCCCAGATAAAGAACAAATCGTCTATATAACGGCGAAAGAAGATGATGTGATCACGGAAGGGATTGGGGCCGAGGATGTATTCTTGTTCGAAAGTGCCCATATACAGGTTTGCATACGATGGGGCAAATCTTGTGCCCATTGCGCAGCCTTTGATCTGGCGGTAAATGTTATTATCAAAAGAGAAGGAATTGTGGTGGAGAATGAAGTTAATGCTTTCAAGAAGAAAAGCAGTCTGTGCTGGGGGCATCTTCGGATTTGATGATAGAAAGTTCTCAATGGATTTGATTCCTAGGGCGTGTGGGATGTTGGAATACAGTGCTGATACGTCAGCTGTTAGTAGCGACCAAGCTTTGCAGTTATTGTGGGGGTTGGTAAGGTTGTTGAGTCGTAGAAGTTCATTGATCAGTTGGGTTGAGTCTTTTAGATAGGATGGTAACTGTAGGACAAAGAGTTGAAGGTGGAGGTCTATATAGTGTGACAGATTGCAAGTTAAAGAGTTTATACCAGAGATAATGGGGCGGCCAGGTGGGTTGGTAAGGGATTTATGGATCTTGAGTAGGTGGTAAAAGAAGGGGAGGGGTGGGTTGCTGACGGTGAGGAATGGTTTTTCTTTCTTGCTGAGCAAATTTTGGGAGGAGGCTTCATGAATCAAATTGGTGTAAGTGGTATAATTGGAAGGGGGTTTGTTTGTAGGGGTTCATAGAAGGATGAATCCGATAGAATGTTGTTTCCCTCACAATTTTTTCCTCTCTTCCTGTATTATGAATATGTATATATACGTAGCTAAGTAACCAAGTAGTCTTGGTTTCAACATTACAATTCAACACTGAAGAATCATTTCAACACTTCTTTTATGTTTAATCCACGTTTATTGATAGAAATGAGGAACAACAAGTACAAACAGAATTCTTAAAGCATGAAGGGTGGTCTCGCAGGACCCCAGCAGTAAAATAAATCCAACATCATATAGCAGGGTAAAGACAGACTGCAAAGTCACGCTGAGGCAAAGATCATAGTTATCCACCGGGATCCACCCACCCATTCCTAAGAACAGAACAAACAACACAAGACAAATCAAACAGGGGTAGGCGGGGGTCGAGGGTTAAAGGTGGCATCCAAGTCACTCTTTGGGCATACGCACTGAATGTGTCCATACAACCTCACAGTTTTCAATGAGGGGGTCCTGAAAGGCTACGATTTCAAATAAAGAGCCATTGTATTAGACAAAAATATCCTGAAAGGCAGGGGTTAGCTGATATTCCTCCCAAGGGGTCAACACCATGGCTGTTTTACTCGGGTCTGGCAAGTCATCGGCCACCAACTCCTCCATTCTTCATATACAGTATAATGGAGCTCCTGTATCCACTCCACAGCAGTGGGTGGGTGAGGGCTCTTCCAGTGTCAAGGGATCACTGGCCTTGCTGCCATGAGAAATTGGCAAAGGAGGCCCTTTTTGATGGAGGAGATGGTGCCCGGCAACACAGAGATGAGGGTGACCTGTGGGTTGAATTGTATGGTCTTACCGGACACCCTGCTGTAGGTGTCAAATACCATCTGCCAGAAGACCTGTATCACCGAGGAGCTCCACCAGATGTGCAGGATGGATCCCACCTCCGCACTGCACCTCCAGCAAAGTTCCAAGCGTGAGGGGGCACCTGTACCATCGTGATAAGAACTTATAATTCTTCTCCTGTGCACTGCAGGGCAAGGGGAGTTTATGGAAAATAAGAAGGCCTTGTCCCATTTCAACACTTCTTTTAATACTTCTTGACCACTTAGCCCCACCATGGTTACTTTTCACATCATAATTAGATGGCCACATTTCTATTAGGATGTGAAAGGGCATTCTGGGATTTACACAAGAATCATAATCCTAGGGTAATCAAAATTAGAGAACACATTCAGATACCTGCACACCTTATTTTTTATATTCTGTCACCTGGTGCTAATTTCCATAAATATCTGACAAACCCTATTTAACTGGCACCCTACTTTTCCAGTTTTTACTGACTTTAGAAAAATGGTGTCCCAAAGTGACTGAAACCCTCCAACAATAGATTGTCCAGATAAAGGTCAGCCACAGCAAGAGAAGTTGATTGTCCTAAGTCTGTGATTTCAAGAATATGGCATCTTTACATCACAAACTTGAGAATAGAAAGTGCAAGTGCATACAATCAGTTATAGTTATGGCCTAGCATGGATAATATACTAAACAACACCAATCATAGTTTTAGAATGCGGGTATAATTACACCTCACTATACACACAGCTTGAAAAAGCAATAGGGTATACCACACACCCCTGATGGGGTCTTTTTTGGTGTGGTCACACCTTAGTATCTCGTACATGGTCATGCAGGATGCGTACCATGTAATAACTCACCAACTCTGTTTGAATTTTAATGGATGTTTTTAAATCCTAGTGACTTGTGTATATTTTATTGTGTATTAATAAACTTATTGATTTTTTAGATTATGCAATGGTATTTTGTCATTTCTAATGAGGTGAGCAGCAGAGCCCTTTTGTATGTATTCATGGTTATAGTCGGGGCTTTGGACTTGATATATTTGTTTTAAATTGTAGGTATTGATTATGGGAAACATTTACCCACATTTATCAAAAACAGTTCAAGTGCAGTTTGCCTGTAAAGTGTGCAGGATGCGCCAGATTCATGAATTGTGGTGCACATTCTTCATGAATCTGGCATACTCTGCAGTGCTTCGATAGTAGGCAGCAACATTTTTTGGTGCACCTTTAACATAGAGCGTGCAGCACAATTCTGTCAGACACTGCATGATAAATATGCAGCTTGTCCAACCGTTCACTGTAGAATTTTGTGCCACGTCAGGTATAGTGCAGTTGCGACATACATGTGAAAGCAGTTTGCACTGAAAAGAACGTGGAAAGTCAGACAAAAAAGGTGGTGCAGGTGCTTCAATAAATGTTCATCAAACAAGAAGTCAGTGAAAAGAGTTGAAGGAAGTGTCATGGTTTGGGAAATGTCTTTTGCAGCAGGAGTTGAACCTCTCACACAGGTAATGAAATGTCATTTATCTAAGTGTATCCCTGGCCTTTTTATGACTTTTGAAAACATAAGGTACAAATTGTGAACCTAAAGTTAGCGGCATGATGTGTTACATATGGGACCAAAACTAACTTTCACCAATGATTATATTATAGGATTATGGTTCTTGTTTTCTTTAAATAGTAACGTAATGAAGTAATATAATCTCTCTCTCTCTACCTCATTCTCTCTCTCTCTACCTCTCTCTCTCTCTCTCTCTCTCAACAACTTTCCAATTGTATATTTAAATTACAGTGGATGACTTCATTAGCAATATACAGTAAAGCATTCTGAAGACAAGCTAATTACTTGATTGTTAAATGAAATAACAATTTCCACTACAGTTGAAGCTGTCCTGCTTTAATTAGCTTAAATATCATCATTAGACTAGAATGATATTAAATAGAAAACCAAATTCATTGACTTTCTATCCAAATCTTACATTTAAAAAACAAAACTGCATATTTATGTTTAATGGATTATAAAATGTTCCCTATTCTGCTGAACATAGATGAACTTAACATAACAAACATAATCAACTACATATATAGTTTTTCTAAACATCATAATATTTTCAATCATACTCTTAATCAAATTCATATAAACCCATCCATGACCTGCAACACATTTTTTTAATGGTCAGAAGTAAGCAAATATAGCAAATTACACCTGCCACTTAATGCAATAAAGCAAGTTCAGAAAAACATCCAGAATAATCAGATTTGTCCCCTATCTCTTCTGGAGTTACTCTAACATTTAGACTAAAAAAGATCTGGACTGCACATTATACAATAATATGTTGCTAAAATAATACATGCAAACTCAAGATACTTATGTTTTGATCAACTTGCATAAGCCCACTTACCTCTTCATGGATACATTGTTTCACAGGGCTCATATTCTACTGGGTGTGACATTATGTACATCTGCCACAACATCAGAGTAGAACTTAAGATCAAAATTACAGTACAACTCACAATTTCTCAAATGTCAAGGTCATTGTGTAGTCCTATGTGATAATATCCTAATATGGATAAAATATCAATTTCATAAATTGTGTATTTGCTAAAGCACAGAATAAAAATGTCAATGAGATAATTGTAAAATAACAGTGATAAGAATTCCAGAACACTTTCATATACCTACAAGTTATATTAATCCGGCACCTGGAGGTAATTTCCTTAAATGGGTATTTCCACAAAGACAAGATTCTTAACTATAATCAGGATAACAAAATGATACATTCTCTAATTCACTGTCGTTAACATAAATACAGCATTTCACAGATATAATTCCAAACTCTCTATCAATCCAGTTTGCAATCTTAGTTCTCCCTGGATCCGACTGTAAATCTTCTGAATATGGTGGGATTCTTCTCATGAATAGCTTCTCTTATCTGCATGGCTGCAGAGTGCTCTGCCTCCTGCCCTTTTCCCCTGGATCCGACTGTAAATCTTCTGACTATGGTGGGATTCTTCTCATGAATTGTTTCTCTTGTCTTCGCGTCTGCAGAGCTGCCTCCTGCACTTTCTCCCTGCATGACAAGACCAGCTTAAACACATTACAGACACAGGCACTTCCTGTCAGCAAGCAGCCGTCTACAAAGACCCAATTTACTAGCTACAGGCTACATAAGGTCTTTATCTGGAAGGCAGGCAGAGCAGAGCGGACAGTGTCTGTTAAAGGTGGGTTAGAAGAGCTGAAACTTTCATTGTGTTTTATTTCCATTTCATGGATCATCTCTCTTCTCGGATCTGTCTTATCTCTCTTTTTCTTTCTTTGTCAGATTCCAGTAGAATGTTCAGAAGCTAAATGAAATTGTAGATAAACCCTGTACCTTGGTTATCTAAACTCATTGTCAGCACATAACATCTCCTAGCACACTCTGGAATTTTACAAAGACCATCACTGAGTTTTAGAAGGCAAAACAGCAATAAAACTGTAAAATTGTAAAGAAAGGGGGTAAATATTATCTATATTGTGTAAACATTACTAGGGGATTTAAATTTGAGAACTTTCTTTCATGGGCAAACCACTTTTATTATCTGAAAACTCCTATTTAACTGGCTGCCTAACTTTAGTTTGCACTGACTTAGCAAAAATGGTGTGCAGTTTAAAAGTGACTGACACCCTCTTATATCAGGTTGCCTAGATGAAGGTCAAAGGGGTGACTCTATGCGCAATAGCATGAGAAGTTGGTCATTCCAAGTCTGTGATTTCTAAAGTATTGAATCTATACAGCATCACAAACTCATTCATTTCCCCTAAGAAAGCTAGTCATCCTCAAAAGACAAATGCAAGAGAGGACAGGGTAATGCAGAGAATCTTCATGGTTATTGTTTCAACATTGCAGCTGGAATTTCTCGCCAGTACAGCACTAAAAAGGGAAACAAAGTACCTCAACATACAGTGCCTGAACATGTAACCCCTTAACGACCAGGCCCGTTTTCGTTGTTGCGTTTCCATTTTTCAATTCCCACCTTCAAAATGCTATAACTTTATATTTTTTTCGTGTAAAGAGCAGTGTGAGGGCTTTTTTTTTGGTTTAACAAATTGCACTTTATAGTGATAGCATGTAAAATTCCATGTCGTGTACTGGGATGCAAGAAAAAAAATTCCAAATGCAGTGACATTGGTGAAAAACCGCATTTGTGATATTTTCTTGTGGGCTTGGTTTTTAAGGCTTTTACTATATACCCCAAATGGCATGTCTCTTGTATTCTTTGGGTTGGTAGATACTACATTTATGTAGGTTTTATTATATTTTAATTTGAAAAAATTAAAACCTTCTGTATAATAACTTTATTTTTTTCATTTTGCCATTTTTTTGCACTAATAAGTTTTTCATACTTCAGTGTATGGAGCTGTGTTACATGTCATTACTTTTTAGATGACATGACAATTTTGCAGACTGTACAGCCTATTGATCACTTTTTATAAAATTTCTTTATATGTAGCAAAATGGCAAAAAAGTGGCAATTTGGACTTTTCGGCGCTATTTTACTGGGCTAAATACCTGGAACAACTTTTATTAAAATTTTAATAAAAGGGACATTTTGGAACTCGGCAATACCGAGTAATTATAATTTTCACTGTTTATTTTTATATCAGTTTTAGAGAAAGAGAGCGATTTGAAATTTTAGGTTCCTTATTTATCTGTTTTTTACTTTCTTTTATTTACCTATTTTTCAGATCCCCTAGGGTACTTTAACCCTAAAATGTCAGATTTTTCCTACCATGTACTGCCATACTACAGTCATTGGCACATTGTAACAAATGATGAGAAAACATACAGTCTCGGGTCTATGTCCCAGAGACAGATCATCAGTCCCCAATGATGTCACAGGAAGGGACAACATCCTCTAAAATGATGGTATCCATGCACTGCCGACTTTTTCCCACCGCTGGCAGGTTTGTCAGTGGGTGTTTGCTGCAATATGCACCTGCAGCCTGGGCTGAGCTCTTTCCATAAACCAGCAGCCGACTTACTGACATACTTAAACATCAATAAGGGGTTACAAGCATGTGGACTGAAAGCCAACTCTGCATAGCCAAAACTCTCATTAGATGTAAGAATCAATGGCTAGACCTTTGATGAACATTATGTTTGTTAACAAACTGGGGAAAGACAGAAACCAAAGTTTGTAATGAAGTCAGTGAAAGGTGGTGGAGGAAGTGCCATTGTTCGGGGAATGTTTTCTGCAGCAGGAGTTGGACCTCTCATACAGCTACATGGCAGAGTGAATGCATATAGATATCAGAATTTACAAACAATATTTGGTTTCTTCCGTGCATTCTTTACTCGATCAGCTAGCAATTTTTTGTCTAAGGCAGTTCCTTGAAACAGAAAACATGGAAAATGAAGTGACCAGCCCAGAGTCCTGATCTAAACCCAATAGAAAAGCTCTAAAAAAAAAATCCTTTTGAAAAAAGATATGGTCAAGAAACGCACAACAGTCACAAGACTGTGGAAGCGACAGAAAGGAAAGTGGCCAGTAACATCATGTGGCTGCAGATATGCTGAAATCCTTGAAAACAAAGGCCTGTACATGTCCTAGTGATTGATGACTGAAGTAACCATCAGAAAATGTAATTAGAATATTTCTCTGTGCCTCAGATAATGAGCTCTTATTGGGAGCATAGTAAATGAGTCATTTTGGTCTAAAAAGATAAGTGAGGTCCAGATGGGAATGATAGTATTGGAAACATAATCCTAGACCTCCCACTGAGGTCCTGGATCTAGTACAGGTAGGAGTTTTTTAGAACCCACACAGGGATACAAGGGGTGTGTCTACACCATCCATAAAAGCAAGTAACCCTACCCATTATAGCGATTGTTCTGGGGGTTAATACCATCACGTTTGATCACAATATCAAAGCAGAAAGAATCTGAAAGTACTGTCCATCTATCCACATTGTTTCAGCACAAGGTAATTAACTTTTACTTGATTGATTATACTTGTTGTACTCCACCTGTAACTTGTACTCTGTCAACTGTACATATATTCTCTGTGTATTGTTTTGTCAGTTCTGTCCTTAAGGCAATTAAAAATTTAAATTTAACTTGCATTGTTCTTTTATCTTAATCCACAAATCCCCACATCCATTACTCGGTCCAATATATACACCTCCTGGGTTGGTGTCTGGCCCAATATAATCCCATTATGGACAGAATTTATATCTAACAAGACCTAGTGGCAAACAGGTACCATAGTTGAAAGGGCTCTGTTTCACTAAGGCTAGTGAAAGGGGACTGGTAGAGATGAGCGAGTATACTCGTTCAAGTATACTGCTCGGTCGAGTATTAGCATACTCGGACCGGCTCGTTACTCGGACGAGTATCTCGCCAGCTCGAGATTGATCAGTAAATTAATAAAATAAATTGAATAAAAGTATTTTTATTGTAAAAAAAAAAATATTACACATGTTTCCAGATGTTTTACTTCCAGATGTTTTACACATTGAACTAACACTATTCTTCACTTTGCAGGTGTTCGCGCGTGTCTCCCGCTAAGTTAGGAGATGTTCTGAACATCTGGAATAGTGTTCTTTCAATGTGTTCTGCACTTAAATGGTCCTGTGTCCACTGTTTTTAATGTTTTAATTCTATTCTTCACTTTGCAAATGTGCGTGCGTGTCTTCCGATAGGTTCTATAATAACCCTAAACGGGTCTAGAGTGTCACAACCAGCTAGAACAAGACATGGAAGCTTGTAGGAACATAGCAGCAAGACCTAATAAGATTTTCAATAATAAATTCACTGTGAACTACATAATTTGTACATACAAAATTGCAGCTAGTGACTAGCTTGCCAGATTTTATTACATGAATAATCATGGAGCATGGGAAAAGTAGTAGAAATCTGCATTAAAATTGTTACATTAAATGTATAGCCTGTGCTCTGTTAGCACTAAAGATTAACAGTATCTCTGATGTGTAGAACCAGGGCTGCATAGTTTGTGATACAGCCTTAAAGGAAAACTACCATGAGGAATCTATCAGAAATAGATCTGATGCTAGATACCACCTTGCCTGCCTCTGCCCTAAACTGTAACATAATAATCCTGGAACCTAATCAAACTTGTTAAAATCTTTATAATAGTAATATGTCAATTAATCTGTAATTAATTAATCTGTAATTTAAAAATCCAGTAATGTAAATTATCTGTGGAGGCTACTGGGGCATGCAGAGGCTACCGTATATACTTGAGCACAAGCCAAGGTGCCTAATTTTACCACAAAAAAACTGTGAAAACCTATTGACTCAAGTATAAGCCGAGGGTGGGAAATGCATTGGCCACAGCCACAAGCCAGTATAAACATTGGCAACCTCCTGCCTCCCAGTACACAGCCAGCCCCTGCCCCCTAGTATATAGCTTGCCAGCCTATATCCCCCAGTACCTAGCCTGCCAACCCCTGCCCCCATTATACAGCCAGCCCCTGCCCCCCAGTATATAGTTTGACAGCCCCTGCCCACAGTATATAGTTTGGCAGCCCCTGTCCCACAGTATAGTTTACATCCCCTGCCCCACAGTATATAGTTTGACACCTCCTCCCTCACAGTATATAGTTTGACAGCGCCTGCCCCACATTATATAGTTTGACAGCCCCTGCCCCACAGTATATACACTCACCGGCCACTTTATTAGGTACACCTGTCCAACTGCTCGTTAACACTTAATTTCTAAACAGCCAATCACATGGAGGCAACTCAGTGCATTTAGGCATGTAGACATGGTCAAGACAATCTCCTGAAGTTCAAACCGAGCATCAGTATGGGGAAGAAAGGTGATTTGAGTGCCTTTGAACGTGGCATGGTTGTTGGTGCCAGAAGGGCTGGTCTGAGTATTTCAGAAACTGCTGATCTACTGGGATTTTCACGCACAACCATCTCTAGGGTTTACAGAGAATGGTCCGAAAAAGATAAAACATCCATTAAGCGGCAGTTCTGTGGGCGGAAATGCCTTGTTGATGCCAGAGGTCAGAGGAGAATGGGCAGACTGGTTTGAGCTGATAGAAAGGCAACATTGACTCAAATCGCCACCCGTTACAACCAAGGTAGGCAGAAGAGCATCTCTGAACGCACAGTACGTCAAACTTTGAGGCAGATGGGCTACAGCAGCAGAAGACCACACCGGGTGCCACTCCCTTCAGCTAAGAACAGGAAACTGAGGCTAGAATTTGCACAAGCTCATCGAAATTGGACAGTAGAAGATTGGAAAAACTTTGCCTGGTCTGATGAGTCTCGATTTCTGCTGCGACATTCGGATGGTAGAGTCAGAATTTGGCGTCAACAACATGAAAGCATGGATCCATCCTGCCTTGTATCAACGGTTCAGGCTGGTGGTGGTGGTGTCATGGTGTGGGGAATATTTTCTTGGCACTCTTTGGGTCCCTTGGTACCAATTGAGCATCGTTGCAATGCCACAGCCTACCTGAGTATTGTTGCTGACCATGTCCATCCCTTTATGACCACAATGTACCCAACATCTGATGGCTACTTTCAGCAGGAAAATGCGCCATGTCATAAAGCTGGAATCATCTCAGACTGGTTTCTTGAACATGACAATGAGTTCACTGTACTCAAATGGCCTCCACAGTCACCAGATCTCAATCCATTAGAGGATCTTTGGGATGTGGTGGAACGGGAAAATTCGCATCATGGATGTGCAGCCGACAAATCTGCGGCAACTGTGTGATGCCATCATGTCAATATGGACCAAAATCTCTGAGGAATGCTTCCAGCACCTTGTTGAATCTATGCCACGAAGAATTGAGGCAGTTCTGAAGGCAAAAGGGGGTCCAATCCGTTACTAGCATGGTTTACCTAATAAAGTGGCAGGTGAGTGTAGCTTTTCAACCCCTGACCAGCCAGTATACAGCCAGCCCATGCCCCCCTGTATATAGCTTGACAGTCCCTGCCCCCCAGTATACTGACACCCCCTGCCCCCAGTATATAGCCTGCAACATCTGCCCCCCAGTATATAGCCTGACAGCCCCTGCCCCAGTATATAGCCTGAAAGCCCCTCCCCCTGCCACCCATGCCCCCCAGTATGTAGCCTACAGCCCCTGCCCCAGTATATAGTCTTACAGTCCCTGCCCCCTAGTATATAGCCAGTGCCTGCCCCCCAGTATATAGCCTTACAGCCCATGCCCCCCAGTATACTGCCAACCCTTGCCTCCCAGTATATAGCCTGACAGCCCCTGCCCCCAGTATATAGCCTGAAAGCCCCTCCCCATGCCACCCAGTATGTAGCCTGCAGCCCCTGCCCCAGTATATAGTCTTACAGTCCCTGCCCCCTAGTATATAGTCAGTGCCTTCCCCCCAGTATATAGCCTTACAGCCCATGCCCCCCAGTATACTGCCAATCCCTGCCTCCCAGTATATAGCCTGCAGCCACTGCCCCTAGTATATAGCCTGACAGGCCCTTCCCCCCAGTATATAGCCCAACAGCCCCCCCCCCAGTATAGAGCCTGACAGCCCCTGTCCCCCAGTATATAGCCTGACAGCCCCTGCCCCTGCCACCACTGCCCCCTCAGTATATAGCCTTTCAGCCCCTGCCTTTAGTATGTAGCCAGCAGCCCCTCCCCCCAGATTATAGCCAGCCCATCCACCAAGTATATAGCTAGGCAGTTCCTGCCCCGAGCATGCCATGTCTATAAAAAATAAATATATAACACTGTACTCACCTTTCTGATGCCCCCCACGGGTAATCTTCTAGGTTTGGGTGCTCCAGAGCCATCTTCTGGCCCCTCTTTGGGTTCCTGCAGCTCCACTTCGAGATCCTTTAGCTCCTTTGGGTTGCTTCCAGCACACAAAATGACATCAGCTGCTTGCCAACATCAATGTGTGTGGCCCAGCATCGCTTATGGTGCCGAAGAGGAGCCGGTGGAACCCGAAGAGGAGCCGGAGGACCTGAAGAATGACCCATAGTACCCAAAGCAAGAAAATGACCTGTGGGGGGTGTTGGAAAGGTGAGTACAGTGTTAATTTTTTATAGACTCCAGTATAAGCCGATTTAGGGTTTTTTCAGCACATTTTTTTTACTTGGCTTATACTTGAGTATATATGGTAATTTATGCCCCAGTAGACTCTGCAGTTAATTTAGATATTTATAAAATAAAGTTTTTAACAAGTTAGGTTAGGCTCAAGGATTATTGAATTACAGATTAGAGCAGAGACAGGGAGGAGGAGTCTACCATCAGATCTAGTTCTGATGGTTGATTCCTCGTGGTAGGTTTACCTTAAGTCCAGAGAGACATTGAAAGTTGTGCAGAATTACAGACTTTAATGGAAGGACTGAACAGGAGAGAGTAAATAAGAAATAAAACACTTGTGAAACATAGTAGATGCATAGATGCTGTATCCTTGTATCCTTCTTTACCTTCCCTCTTGGCGTGACATATATGTAGAAAAAGTTGAAGTAATGTTCACAAAGCTACAAAATATCATGATAGTCTGGCACAAAATGATAAGCTAGCTCTTAATTTTGTTTCTATGTGTGGCTATTCTGTTCTTGCGACATTAGATTGGGTAGTAAGTTAGTGTGTCATGAATTTCGAGATGGGAATGCGGATTTGAAAGATTTTATATTGACAATCCAGGAATGAAGATTTGAAAGATTTTATATTGACATCCCTGGAATACATTATGACCCAATTTAAGGTTGACATTACAGGAATGCAAAACTTAAAAGTTTTAAGTGGACATACCGGGAATGTGAAACTGAAAAATTTGTTGATGTTGCTCAGGAAATGCTCCAGAATGTTCCAGGAATGTGGAACCTACTTGCTTGGGATCCATTCTGAATAGATGTTAGGATTTCCAAATTGGCTGTAGAAAGGCAGATCCTCTTGTCGGTGACACCACCGGCAGTGGTGACAATGTGCTCTGACAGCACACAAGTCACATTGCAGGACAGTAAAATTCTGCCTCCTGGTACAATGTGCTACATCTGATAGTGGTGGAGGTTGAGCAAAAGTCAACATAATGTTACACATTATGGCCATGGTGGTCTTGCATCTGCATTGGTGATTTCCTTTTCTTTCTCCTCATGCTGCCACTGAGCTCTTAATATTGGATGGGAACACAACCAGTAGTAGAATTCCACAATTCCCTTTTCAGCAGGCCAAAGTTGCTCTGCAGTGAAGATAGGCAAGCAGAAGGTTGTGAACACCTAAAATGTGAACACAAGCCATACACATCAAGCAGCAGCTCTGTATAAGTAGAAGCCCAGCACATGGGATGTGTGCCAGCTTCACACGAAAATAAAATACATCTGTAAAAATTGTACAAATGTACTGTTTAAGAGGACTATAAGGGTTATACTCCAATTTCAAATACAATTAAAGCAACATGGGTTTGGATAGATTAGATACAAACCTAAATCAAATTTCAAGAAACATTTGGAGTAGCTTGAAGAAACTTCAATGATGCGAACTGTGAATGATTTGCTCATCGCTTGTCATGAATATTGTTGAGTGGACCCAACCTTGAACCTCATGTGGGTCAGCAGCATTTAAATAGCAGTGGCCGTACTCTGTTACTCACCTGCCATCGGTGATGAGCGGTTCCATTTGTGAAAGGATTATTTCATCCCGATGACGACACAAGAAGGGAGAACCCTCCCCAAAATATTGGTGTACAATGCTGTCACCATGTTAGTGCTGACACATGCATGAACGAGGATAAATTAAATGCTAATGGTGACAGTGCCAGCAGGGTTTTACAAGTTTCTGAATTTTTGAGTGACTTAAAACAAATCTTTTCTTGGTATTAGTACAAATATATACCATATATACTCGAGTATAAGCCTAGTTTTTAAGCACAAAACTTGTTCTCAAAAACCCAAACTCGGCTTATACTCAAGTCAAGAAAAAAAACCTCACCTTTCCGAAGTCACCTGTAGGTCCTATGCTTGTTTCGATGCATCGATGCCGCCGCGGGTCCTTTCGATCCTCTTCAGCTTTTTCCGCTCCTCTTCGGGACCCCTCGCGATGCCGGCGGCTCACAAACAATGACGTTGGCAAGCAGCTGACGTAATTCTGTGTGTCGGTCGAGCGAGAAGACCCGAAGAGGAGCGGAAGAATCCGGAGAGGACCGGAGGACCCGAGGTGGCACCGGAACATTGGAGACAGACTGGGCAGGTTATATACTACAGGGGCTGGGAGGCTGTATACTACAGGGGGCTGGCAGGCTGTACACTACAGGGTCTGGCAGGCTATATACTACAGGGGTCTTGCGGGCTATATACTGGGAGGCTGTTACCAATTCAATTCCCATCCTCGGCTTATACTTAAGTCAATAGGTTTTCCCAGTTTTTTGTGTTGAAATTAGGGGTCTCGGCTTATGCTCGGGTTGGCTTATATTCGAGTATATATATAGAATGAACAAATGAAAACACAGCAGCACAATCTTTTAGAGGAAAAACAAAAGTTAGGGTGCTATCCTGCACTCTCACCAAAAGAGTCCGATTGTAATAAAAAGCAGCTTTGCTTTTTGTATTTTTTTTCTGTTATTTTAATTCTTCTGAAATCCAGAAGCACAAAGATATAAATACCAGCACTTGTGATATGTGTTAACATGACAAAATATTTCTTGATGGGAACATAGAGTTCTTGCATTGCTGTCTTCTTAATCGTTCATCTTTAAGTACTGACCACTGTAAAAAATGACAGTATCTAACCATTAAAGAAAACTGTTAACAGATAAGCTTCAACTGACTTCATGTTTTCATATTTCATCTTCAGACCTATAAAATAAAGAATTGATTTTCTTGTGTGGAGAGCACAGTAGACGCAAGATGTTATTTACACGAATAAAAAAAGGAAAACATAGCTGATAACTTAATCTTCTGTTACTACATTTTTTGCACTATAGAACAATTTACTGAGTTTAAATGAAAACTTTTAGAAAATGTTATATAATACTTATATTCTTCAGCTTTTAACCTAAGTCCAAAACCTATTATTGAATGGTATTTAGTCATCAAAATTAATATAAATGTTGATTCATCTTTTCAAATTTTTACAATTACATCAAAAGTTGACTTGGGAAAAATAATTAATTAAAACTATGATGAATCTAGAAAAAATTTTAAAAATTGGGGCCAAGTTGAGCCAACTTATATAATATATATGTCAATGTTATTATCCTTTGCAATAAGTAATATGTAAGACAGTTTGACATATGGCTTATTGCAATTATGTTTTGTCCCATGGGTTCTGCTACAGCTTTTGCACGAAATACTGTAAGAGTTGGTATTGTTCAAGGAGGAAATGCAGAGGAGAGAAGAGAACATGGGGTATGCCCATGAAAGAAAATTCTCAAATTTCAATTCCTTAGTGAAGTTAACACAAAAAAATTATTTTAAACCCTTTACTATTTTAGCTTATTTTCACTCCCTAGGCTGGTCAGTGAGAAATTTCAAGGCGGGGACTCTCTAAGCAGATATATTATGGTCCATCTACACTCACTGGCCACTTTATTAGGTACACCATGCTAGTAACGGGTTGGACCCCCTTTTGCCTTCAGAACTGCCTCAATTCTTTGTGACATAGATTCAACAAGGTGCTGGAAGCATTCCTCAGAGATTTTGGTCCATATTGATATGATGGCATCACACAGTTGCCGCAGATTTGTCGGCTGCACATCCATGATGCGAATCTCCCGTTTCACCACATCCCAAAGATGCTCTATTGGATTGAGATCTGGTGACTGTGGAGGCCATTTGAGTACAGTGAATTCATTGTCATGTTCAAGAAACTAAGAAACTAGTCTGAGATGATTCCAGCATTATCCTGCTGAAAGTAGCCATCAGATGTTGGGTACATTGTGGTCATAAAGGGATGGACATGGTCAGCAACAATACTCAGGTAGGCTGTGGCGTTGCAACGATGCTCAATTGGTACAAAGGGGCCCAAAGAGTGCCAAGAAAATATTCCCCACACCATGACACCACCACAACCAGCCTGAACCGTTGATACAAGGCAGGATGGATCTATGCTTTCATGTTGTTGATGCCAAATTCTGACCCTACCATCCGAATGTCGCAGCAGAAATCGAGACTCATCAGGCAACGTTTTTCCAATCTTCTACTGTCCAATTTCGATGAGCTTGTGCAAATTGTAGCCTCAGTTTCCTGTTCTTAGCTGAAAGGAGTGGCACCCGGTGTGGTCTTCTGCTGCTGTAGCCCATCTGCCTCAAAGTTCGATGTACTGTGTGTTCAGAGATGCTCTTCTGCCTACCTTGGTTGTAACGGGTGGCGATTTGAGTCACTGTTGCCCTTCTATCAGCTCGAACCAGTCTGCCCATTCTCCTCTGATCTCTGCCATCAACAAGGCATTTCCGCCCACAGAACTGCCGCTCACTGGATGTTCTTTTTTTTTTGGACCATTCTCTGTAAACCCTAGAGATGGTTGTGCGTGAAAATCCCAGTAGATCAGCAGTTTCTGAAATACTCAGACCAGCCCTTCTGGCACCAACAACCATGCCACGTTCAAAGGCACTCAAATCACCTTTATTCCCCATACTGATGCTCGGTTTGAACTGCAGGAGATTGTCTTGACCATGCACTGAGTTGCCGCCATGTGAGTGGCTGATTAGAAATTAAGTGTTAACGAAGAGTTGGACAGGTGTACCTAATAAAGTGGCCGGTGAGTGTATATCACTATATCACTAAGCTGGGGGGATGTATATGGGATACAGTATATTACTAAGCTGGGGGGATGTATATGGGATACAGTATATTACTAAGCTGGGGGGATGTATATGGGATACAGTATATTACTAAGCTGGGGGGGCTGTATATCAGGTACAGTATATTACTTAGCTGCAGGGGCTCTATATGGGATACAGTATATTACTAAGCTGGGGGGATGTATATGGGATACAGTATATTACTAAGCTGGGGGGATGTATATGGGATACAGTATATTACTAAGCTGGGGGGATGTATATGGGATACAGTATATTACTAAGCTGGGGGGGCTGCATATCCGGTACAGTATATTACTTAGCTGCAGGGGCTGTATACGGGATACAGTATATTACTAAGCTGGGGGGGACTGTATATGTGGGGCCAGATTTTATTTAAGCTGTAGGGGATCTGTATATGGGAGCTGTATATAATTTAATTGGGGGTGAATAATGAGGCCTTTAAATATATGAGAGCAGGGATATATAAAAATAAATGTATATATTCATATATATATTCATTAGGGGGTGCTATATATTTATTATTTATAGGATACAGATTACTTTGCATCATATAAACCAAATGTTGGGGGGGGGTCTGTATTAATAAATTAGGGGTTTTGTATATTGATTGGTGCTTAGATGCTATAATTCCAGTAGACTATATACTATATATATATATATAATGAAGGGATGTGTTATATGTGGGGAGAGTGTGGTCAGTTGTGTTGTGAGGGGTATATATTATTTAGGAGCACAGTGTTGTTTTCCAGGAGACTTCATACTGTAAATGACTTTGGTATTTTTAGGGACGCCGGGTGAAGATGCTGCACGGAGCTGAAGACATCTGGCAGTGAATTCAGCCGTGATACGTCATGGATTGGAGAACCCGGAAAAAAGTCCTCTTGATGGAAGAGATTGTCATCTATAAGGTACTAGATGCCACTAATGCCTCTCAGATCCTGTAGTCAGTCACACAGTGTCAGGAATCTGTCTGTATGGTTGTTAATTGTTAGTAAAGTTCAAGGATTTACTTAACAGGAAGTGGGGGGGGCAGCATTTTAATATTCGCCTCAGGCAGAAAATATGCTAGAATCGGCCCTGCTAAGTAGGATTTATCACACTCTGCATATATTTCAACTTGGGGACACATGAAGTTTTGTCAACCCAGGGGATAAGGAATTCACTTTTTTTCCTACCTTCACAATGTTTATTCTTGTATTGTTTTATTGTACTGTATTTTTTTTCAGATCCTGCCCTGATATCCAATATGCTTCACCTTCCATCTGCTTACCTTTGTTAATGGTACTGGCATCTGATTTATAGTCATTTTCAAGATCTTTAGGTGGTTAGTAGGGACTTAATATACAATTTCTCTTTCAATTACACATATGATTTGACGGACTCCACACTATGAGAGGTCCATTAATGTATGAGGACTCTTTTATAAATGTGGGGTCTCATCAAAAAAGAACATTTAGCAAAGCTCGCCTTATAACAAACCGCTCAGTTGGAGAGAATGTGTTTCCCAGCTGAGCCAACTAAGAAAACAAATTTGTTAAATAGTAGAGCTAAGGTGACATTTCAAAAGTGCTGTCTGTATTTCTATAAATATGGAAGCAAACCAAGAAAATCTTTAGCCAGAGCTCTTAGACTTCATAGACCTTAATCATCCACAGCAAAAGACACAAATCGCTGATTCTTTTTGTCATTACTACCCCAGTTTATATAACCTGCATAATCCATCTAATTCATCTAGCTAAGACAATACGAATATTGATTCTTATTTGTTGGATTCAGTTCAGTAAAGTCCCAGGTCCAGGTGGGCTAAAAATCCCAATTTTCAATGTAAATTTAAAGATTTTGAATTTGAAAGAAAGATTTCAATATTCTTCATGTTCAGCCTCAGAGAATATAGGTTCTCATTTTATTCACAGACTCCCTTTGACAACGAGTGATGGGATTTTATATTTAGAATCTGGGAGTACAATAGTATAGTATGATCTAAACCACCGTCAAAATCAGCTTATAGGGGCCATGCAGACTATTGCCAACCGACTGCTCTCTGCAGTACCTCCTGCATTACCACAGGTCCCAGCCACACCCATTCCTCAGTCTGGTACAGCTTCTGTCAGTCCTGCTGTCCAGCTTCCACTTCCATCTCATTATGATGGAAGTACCAAAGCCTGTTATGGATTCCTGAACCAGTGTCAAATCCATTTTGAGTTGCATGCTCACTTGTTCCTATCCGAACGTTCTAAGGTTGTTATAATTTCTTTATTGAGAAGCTTTATCCTGGGCTAATTCTCTCTGAGAGCATGGCAGTCCTGAAACTGCAAACATATTTGGCCACATCCAGGACAATTTATAAGAACCAGGAAGTATTTCATTTGCAGCATCTGCACTACTTCGTCTGCACCAGCACAGACTGACTGTTGGGAAGTAGGCCATTCAGTTTTGGGTACTAACCAGGAATAATGATGCCCTTGTTGCTGTCTTTTGGGAAGGTCTTGCTCCTCACATCAAAGATGACTGGCTGGAAGGGACGTGCCAACCTCCTTGAATGAATTTTACAGCCTTGGCCCAGGCTGTACGTTTTGACGTGTGCTTTCATGAATGTCTAATTGAGGTGACTTGAGAAAAGAGGATTTCAAGCCTAAGACCAAACTTTCAGCGAACTCTGCTCACTGCTGTTAATTGTCATCAGAGGACTAAACTCAGCAAGCAAGAACGTGTACGCAGACGCACCAAAAATTTGTGTCTGTACTGCAGCAAGATTGAACACTATGTTCGCAATTGCTCCTTGATGCCGGGAAACTCCAGCTCCTAGGTTTGATTGAAGGGACAAACCTAGGAGGGAATTCACTCTCTCGGAAGATTAGTTTCCCTGCTTTGTTTGGGTCTGGCAAAAGTCAGATCTCAGTCACTGTGTATCCTGATTGTGAAGCTGCAGCCAACTTTATTCAAGAAATATTAGTTTTGCAGCACACACTACCCGTGACTTGCCTTGAGAAGCCTGTGTCACTTTCCTCTCTAAATGGCAGATGTTTTCCAGAGAGAATTGAGTTAATCACTGAAACCCTGTCACTAAAAATAGGGATCCTGCAACTCTGAGAGCACCTGTTTTTTTGTTCTGCCCAATTCCATGGACTTCTGATCTTATGGACCTTCCCTGGTTCTGACACCATTCCCTGGTTTTTAATTAGGACACCGGTGAAGTACTAGGTCCTTCCTGTCTATTATGTCTACCCTGAGCTGCCACCTGGCCTGCTTCCACAGTATGCTGCCTATGCAGTCATCCTCAGCAAAACAGAAGCTGAGACTCTCCCACCACATTGTCTAAGTATGACTGTCCAATAGATCTGATGCCTGGAACTTCTCCTCCTCGTGGACGGGTTTATCGTCTGTCTCGACCAGAGACTGTGAACATGACTGCTAATATCAAGGAGAACCTAGAGAGGGGGTTCATAAGAGAGTCTTCTTCTCCAACTAGTGCTAGGTTTTTCTTTGCAAACAAAAAGGATAGATCTATTCAACCTTGTATAGACTACCGTGGTTTGCATAAGATCACCATCAAGAACAAGTATACCTTGCCTTTCATCTCTGAACTCTTTGAAAGGATTTGTGGAGCTAAAGTTTTGTCTAAGTTGGATCGCTGAGAGGCCAACAACTTGGAAGACTGCATTCAACACCCAAGACAATCCCTACCAGATGCCCTTCAGTCTGTGTAATGCTCCAGCAGTGTTCCAAGAGTTTGTGAATGACATCTTCCAGAACTTGAATATCTGCGTGGTGGTTTATCATGATGGCATCTTGATCTACTCTCTATGCAAAACTAAAGAAATGCATGTTCAAAAGAACTTCTTTGCCATTTCATCGTTATATCGTGTCCGACAAATGTCTTCAAATGGACCCATAAAAGGTGAAAGGCATCCTGGATCAGCCTTGTCCTCTTGATCTCCATGCTATTCCATTTTTTGGGAGATCTGCAAACTTCTACAGGATATTTATACTGAATTTCTCTTTGCTCACTGCCCCCATCTCTGCTCTCAGTAAGAAGGGTGTGAATGCAAAGAATTGGAATCCTGAAGCTGAATCAGCATTTTTTGGGAAAATTATGTTTACTTTAGCCTCTATTCTGACATCTCATCCTGATGTCAGATGACAATTCTTCCTGGAGGTTGATGCCTTGTCCATCTGTGCCAGAGCTCTTTTGTTCCAAAAGAATGCTAAAGGTAATTTCCTGACCTGTGGCTTTTTCACCAATCTTTTCCCCTGCAGAAAGAATCTATTAAATCATGAAATCATAAGCTTTTGGCCATCAAGTTGGCCTTGGAAGAGTGGAGACGTCTCTTGGAGGGATCTATGTACCCTGTAATTATTTATAAAGACAACAGGAATCTTATATACATACAACCTGAATCAGCACAGCATTTGAATCCTATTCAAAACAGATGGTTGCAGGTTTTTGCCAGATTGAATTTTGAGCTCCATTTTAGTTCACTAACAAAACATTAAACCACATGCTCTCTCCAGATCCTTTGAGACTATTGACAAGGAAGAGTACCCTCAACACATCTTTGAACCTTCAAGAATTGTCTCAGTGGCTCCTTTTCAGGTTAAAGACATCCCATCTGGAATGACTCTGGCCTGCTGACAGAGAGAAGATCCTATCCTGGGGACATAATACTAAATTTGCTGGTCACTCTGGGACTCATAAGACTCTAGACTTTTTTTCTTATCAACACTGGTGGCCTCTGCTTCCTAAGAATGCATGAGAATATGTCTCTGTTCTGAATATGCACAGAATAAAAGTGCCCATTCCAAACCAACAGGCTTACTTCTACCCCTACCAGTTCCTGACTTGTTAGCTTATTGCCATGGATTTCATCACAGACCTGCCATCTTCTTCCTGTTGTACTACTATCTGGGTAGTGGCGGATCTCGTCAACAAACTGGCACACTTGATTCCCCTATCTGGTCTCCTGTCTGCTTCTTGGCTGGCAACTCTGTTTATTCTGCACATATTTCTCCTGAAGTTCACATCAAAGTTCTGGGGAGCTCTGTGTAATCTTTTCAGAGTCAAATCCTACCGACTGCAATCAAATGGTCAAGTTGACGGTGTCAATCAGATCCTTGTGGGATACCTCCAACACTTCATCTCTGCTCTATAGGATGACTGATTGCAGCTAATTTCCTGGGACAGAATTCTTGCATAACAACCATACTAGTGAATCTACTATTGCATTTCCATTCTTCATTGTATATAGCCAACATCCTCGTGTGGCTCTTCCTGTACCAGCTAACTCTGAGGTTCCTGCAGCTAATGAGGAATACTGTTCATTCCTGCAGATCTGGCAGCAAAATAAATGTTCCATTTTAAAGGCGATAGCTTGCATGAATAAAAATGCTCATAGAAAGCATAAACCACTTTCTCAGTTTTCTCCCAGAAGAATGGTTTGGTTATCCATCTGAAGGTGCATTCCAACAAGTTTGCTCTTAGGTTCTTTGGACCGTTTGTAGTGCTGCAACAAAATAACCCTGTAACTTACAAACTCTTCCTTCATCTGACCCTCATGTTTATTCCCTCAATTGCTTCAGTTACAGTTCTGTTCCTTCCCCTTCTCCTGCTGGTGCCACTGATGTTTATGAGGTCAAGGGTATTCTGGATAGCAAGAGAATAGCAAGGAGAGCCTTTTATCTTGTGGACTGGAAGGGATTCGGTCCTGAAGAGAGATCTTGGGAACCGTAGGAGAACATTGATGCTCCTGCCCTTATCAAGTGGTTTCTGTCCAGTTCTGATCCCAAGGGAGGTAAGTGAGGGGGGTACTATAATGTTGGCGACAGGTTTGGCTCCTTGTCGCATACTTACCTTCGTCTGGCCATGTTCGAGCTCCCTTAGGGTGCAGGCAGTGACTATACCTCCTTTCTAAAGGAATTTCCGAGCTAGGCGGCCTCAGGCCGCATGCACCAACCATCATACAGTCCAGCATGCCCTACTCTCCATGCCTGAGCAAAGGTTCCTAGCTTGCTAGCCCTGCTGTATGGTATCTGATTCTTTTTGTCTTCTCCTTGTTTTCTCACCCAGTTCTTGTTCGGTGTTCCAAAAATAAAGCGGAGGTATAGCTTTTGGAATGAGGGGGGTGAAAAGCAAAAACACCAAAACGAAAAAGGGCTGAGTGCTAAAAGGGTTAAGGTAGATCTAGGATGGGAAACTAGTAATATTTATTCTTGGTATTGTAAAAATAAACACAATACAAAGATTATTATATGATTGTCATTCTTTCCTTATACATGTTTCTAAGTTATATTTATAAATAAGGTTTTTTCAATTTTCTTTCGAAATGGAAACCAGCACATATATTTATATCTATTCTATTTCTTTCTACAAAAGAAGGAGGCCTGGGCTAACTGATGTCATTTCATACTATACCATTGATGTAATTGATTGATTGACATTGCCATCCAAACACAAAAGCATGTGTTCAAATGGAAGCCTTATTCAGCCAGGTTCCATTTTCAGTTTTGAGTTGGTTAAAAATGGATTAGATGACATCTCTATATATCTATATCTTCTTTTACCCCCAGGTGAAAAACGCATTGAAATTGCATAGAAATTACATTGAAAACGCGCGTGAAAAACTGAGACACTGAACAAACTCTGACTGAAAACTGATTGCACCCTGAGCAAACTCTGACGTGATCTGCAACGCAAGTGTGGAAGGGGCCTAAGGAAGGTAAAGGATATTGGACATATAGAGGAACTTTCAGTTTTTATTTAGAATACACAACGCAGGTTTTGTCATACATGAATCCTGTCGTTAAGCTTTTAATCTACTGTACTTCAGGATGCCAATCTTTAGTAGCTAGTTGAAATGGATAGGGATAGACTTGGATGATTTAGAAATGCTAGGAAGGAGAGGTAACCTCTCTTTTTTGGAAGGATGAGTGGGTAAATATGAGTTTTGTACAAATGTTGTGTTAGAAAGCTTTGGATAAATAAAGAACGAAACTAAAGAAAGGGCTTAGTGAGTCTTGTTTGTATACATTTAACAACATTGTTAAAGTGTTACAATAGTGTTGCAGGATTTTTAACTATCAATTCGGGATAAATAAATTTGTGTTACTCCCCAATGTAGAATAAATATACCTCCTTTATTGTCTTTTCAGAAGAAGCTTAAAAAGCAGAATATCAACACAAACAGGCATTGCACGGTTGTGTGTCTTATATGCTTCTTAGGCATTATAGGCCAACAGTTGATGCAGTTGACACAACTGACCAGATGTCTTAACTTTGAAGTAGTGTTAAGCGGACCTGAACTACATAGTATGGGTTCATATTGAACATGGCAGTTTTGGCTCCCACAACCTCAAAGTCTTACTACAGCATATCGTTCAGGCTTTGGGTTTGAGTTTAGGAAAATGCCCCAAGCTGGTTGGTTGACTGCTGAGCATCTTACAATGTTCCATTACAGTAACAGTATTAGTACTGTTTTCAATATACAGTGTTCCATTTTAGTAACAGTCTTAACAGTACAGTAACAGTACTATTTGCATTATAGTGTAGTACCTGACAGAATCAGTCATTGCACAATTTGCATCATACAGTACTTCAGTGTAAGCCATACTACTAAAATAATTTATATATCCTCATATATTGCCATTGTTATTATTTAATTCACCTATATTCTCATACAATATTAAAGATCCTTTAAAATAAGAAAAGCAAGGGACAGGGAATGGGCCATGGTGCTACTGTTGATGATGAAGCTGGTGCTGCAGGGAGAGTAGGTATTTAGTCCCTACCTGCTACAACTCTGGTGCAAACAGGTGCCAGTGTGTGCAGTGTAAAATTGTAAGCCCAATAGGCCTCACAAAGTTGAGGCATTGGTCAAGTTCAGGGTCCCAATTTTTTCCAGTTTTTGAACCCAAATTCCTTTTTTATGGCCAAACCTGTTGAACCAAAACAGAATCGGCAAAACTGCTTATCATTAATTCTTAGGGATATTTGCATTGTATGGATTTGCTATTTTACATTTGAAGTATATACCTATATAGGGTCAAGTTTTTATGGATTCGTATTGAATAACTTGTTCTTTTTTTTCTCAGATATCTATTTTGCCTCAGAAGTTTCATAGAGATGAATATAGAAGATTCATTCTAGCAAGGGATTTGGGACTCCCATTCTAACGTAATGTGAGATCCCAGTATTTAGACTAACACTAATCTGAATATAAGTCATTATTTATCCAGTTTAGGGCGGATAACTTGTAAAGTTGGTCCAAGCCCTTTAACATTGGTTTTAAATAAAGTAAAAAAATATATACTTTTTTATACTTACATTTTAAATGATTGCATATTCTTGTGGCAAAATACCATTCTATGTATATAAAATAGTTAAGTATAACATATTTATTGCATTGTTGTTCATTTCAAATAAGAGGACGTTAAAATGCAGGGGAAATGTTAAAATTTAGTCATTTGAATAATTAAAGGGAAATTCCCATTTGAGCACACAAATGTTATTGTTTGAATAATGAAAAGTTTAACAATTTTCCAATAAGCTTTCTGTATCAATTTCTCACAGTTTTCTAGATCTCTGCTTGCTGTCATTCTATAGAAAACTTCATTGTTTATTTCCAGTGGACAGTATTCTGACCATTGTCATACAGGTGTACGGCTCGTTATATCACACAGCCCTGATTACTCTCTGTGATATAACGAGCCGTGCACCTGTGTGACCAAGGTCAGGTTTCTGTCCACTACAAGTAAACAATGAAGCTTTCTATGGAATGACAGCAAGCAGAGATCTAGAAAACTGTGAGGAATTGATACAGAAAGTATAATGCAAAGATGCATAATTTTTCATATTACAAACAATAACATTAATTTGCCAAACTGGGAATACCGTTTAAAGCTGATTCTATAAATGCTTGATTTAGCACAAGTACTTTCCAACACTATATATACATTTCAAATCACATCAGAAATTTTGCTTTTTAAATAAATTTAACAAAATACAAAAATCTATAGCAATGTTTCTTGATGCTCACTTTGTATTTTTGTAAATCAATTGAGCTGTACATTTTATGTTAAAAACACAGTTTTGGCAGGAGTTTTCCCAGGGCATGAATTATTGATAAGGACTAGGCAGTAAGTCCAAGTGTCTGTGAATATACATTTTTTCAGAATCTCAAAGAATTTAAATCCTAAAATCTAGCCTTCAAAATTACTTTCTAGCCAATAATACAATTTAAATATTCTCAAATGTTATGGTTTTGTACCCAGGAAATAATCTCTTATGGACAGAATTCTCTTTGCCAAGAAATGGTCTGTCTGATTAGATACACAAGAGAATTTTTGACTTTAATTACCATTTATATATTAGGCTGATAAAATATGTTCATTGTTTTTATTTATTCCTCTGAAAAATATACACAAAATGCATAATATAATAATCAGGTGTTAGTAAATCTGTTCTACCCAATTGTTTTAAAAGATTTTATTTGTAGAGAGAAGAGAAGAAAGACATCTTATCAAAGTTTGTTGAACATAATTGTATTCTTGCAGCCATTTTTACTAAATAAATAAACAAAAGATTAGACTGAGGCGATATTTCACATATCCTTTTCACTCTGTATCAACCTCAGACTTCTGGATTATAGAAAAAAAATGGATAGCAAGTATAAAATTTACAAAGAGACCAAAGTAACCTTTATTAGCTCTTTTTAATAGTCCTTATTTTCTCAAAAAATAATGCATATATCATGGATTAATACAGTACAGACTGGCAATATATACATGTACCAGTCTTTTTATCATGACGGGCTTAACTTATTAACCAGACTTGATAACTCTAGGTCTGTAGCTTTGTCTTAGTATTTTTTTTGTTAATGTTTGCCAAAATATTGTATTCTGACTTTTTCTGTAGAACCAAAGGTATTGTACCCACAGTATAGGAATTTGGTTGATGTCTGTATCAAAGCAATAGACTTCCAACTTTTTTCCATAGCCAGGTCTCCTTCCAATTACTGAATTATTTCCTTTCTCTTAAAAGCTCTTATTTCTGTTATCTCCCTTTTAACCTCCAAAGGACACAACCATTTTGTAGCTTAAGGCTCAGACCCATTTTTTTGTATTCTGACTTGTGTTGCTTTATATGGTTATAACTTTTGAACACTGTTACTTATCAAAATGATTCTGAGATAGTTTCTTCCTCACATGTTGTACTTTATTTCAGTAGTAAATGTTGGCTGATAAGTTTTGCATTTATTGCGTTGCGTTTTAAGGGAGATACATTTATCACCTAAATAAGTTGCTGAATAACATTTCCCATATGTCTACTTTTCATTTTCATAATTTTTGAAATGTCTGTATAATTTATTTTGATGTCATATGGCTTACAAATCGAATATCAATTTTCCGTATTTTCAGAATTGACTATTTTGGGTATAAAAACTATTTTGAATAAAATTTTACATATATTATAAACCCCCCTATATAATCAACCATTTTCAAATTTTCACCCCTCAAACTATCAGAAACAGGAAGATTGTTAACCCCTTGAGATCTTCATAGAAATTAAATCAAAATGGAGGTGAAGTTTGGAATGATAAAATTTTGTCGGTTATACGTTCATATAGACCTAAGATTTACAATTTCCAAAAGATAAAAAGAGAAAACCCATCTTACAATTTGTTATGAAATTTATGTACAGAGACCCCCACATGTGGCCGTTACTTGTTTTATGGGGGCACAGCGAGGCACAGAACGAAAGGAGGGACATGCAGCTGCCAGGATTTTAGCTTCCTCATTGGCTTCTTTCATAGGCTATAAAGTTTTAGCTTTTCCGTTATTAGGGCCATGTGATGGCATTTTTTTTTGCAGGGTGAGATGCTTTTCCAGTGTTACCATTTTGGGGTGTGTATCCCCTAATATTTAAATTTAGGAACTTTTTTTGAGGGCAGGAGTAAAAAATCATCAATTCTGTACTGGAATTTTTACTTTTTTTTGTTGTTCACCATATAGCCTAATAATCATGTTATCTTTATTCTATGGGTCAATATGATTATAGGAATACCTTACTAAATTTGCCAGATAAAACCCTAATGTGGGGAAAAATCTATAATCTTTACATTGTCGTATTCCAAGTGGCATAACATTTTTACTTTTTTGGCTATGGACCTGGTTGATGGCTTGTTTTTGTGGGATATGGTGTACTTCGCAACAGTATTAGAGTACATATGATTTTTTATCACTTTTTATTGCATTTTTGTGGGATAACAGGCAAAATTCATAATTTTTGGCTGTTTTTAACAAGTTTTTTTGCATAGGCTGACACGGTGCCTTTAAGATGACATCATAAATGCTATCTTACAGGCACTGCCTACAGGCAGCCCTGGGGTCCTGACCGGACCTCAAGGCTGCTAGGGGAATAAACGGTGCCTCCCAAAGATGCTACAGGGGAGCTGATCGTGGGGGAAAGACCCCCCAAAGACCCCCCCCAAAGCGCGGTCATGCTGACCATGGCATTTAATGGGTTAAACACCCGCAATCTTCCCACTCTGACTGCGGGTGCTATACTGGGGAATCGGCTGTTAGTTACAGCCACCACCCCGTGTATTCCGATGCCGTTTCGGCTCAGATCTCGAGCTCAACCAGCATCAGCACTGCATCTGATATATCAGACGCAGAGCGCTAAGGGGTTAAATAAACTTTCAAATGTTTCCATCACCTGTGAGATTTGGAGTTTTGGGTTAGCTTGTTATTTAATACAGTTAAAAGCCTCGTTGCTGAATTTAAAAAAAAAGTCCATCCAATAAAGGTCATGTTAATGTCTGCAACCTTTGTAGTTTAATGGCAGAATGTAAATAGATAAATATATAAATAAATACTTAATGAAAGTTCAAGCAGCACAAAAAAAACCACACAATGAATTGCAAAATGGTGGGAGAATGCTATTCAGGACCAGGCAAAAGGTCCTCCCAAAATAGTAGACAATAAATAATAACAGCACTCCAAAAATGTAGAAAATGTTAAGTGTATTTATTCCATATTAGCAGCAATGTTTCTCTCCAGTCTTGAGAAAGGCTGCTTATATGACATACACAGAATTGTCATACATTGGTAAGGGGTTAAGACTTCCAGTTCCTCCATCTTTGTTGAGCCTTCTGGCATTATTGTACATGCACTTTATAATGCTTTCCCCATCCTTATTCTTTTGGCTTTGATGAAATTAACTTATTCCATTACCTGTTAAATTTATATTTACACCCTACTGTAAAAGATCAAAAGAACCTCCAGACGACTACCCATTGCTCCCCAGGACAGCTGCAACCTTCCCATTTAGTTACAGCTGTCCCCAGCAAAGAACCTGTAGCCAACAAAGAAGTTGGCCCTGTTTCCCATAAACTCCAACCTCTCCTTCCTGAACCATTTTCTAAGCCATTTATTTAACTCCTTAAGCTCCTGCTTTGTCTCTAGTGATGTTTCTAACAATGGTAGTATTTCCGAAAACAGTACTCTGGGGGTCCTTGAATTGAGCTTTCTACCTAGTTCCCCTAAACCATTCTTAAGGACATTCGATCTTCCACTGATTTTATCTTTGGTACCGACGTGGACCACAACAGCTAAAGCTACTCAAGCAATCTGTCTATCTGATTCATTAAATGCTGAACTCGAGCAACAGGAAGACGAGGTACTCTTCGGCAGTCGTGGTCCCAGTAACATATAACCCTATCTGTCATTAAGAAATTCAACTTTAAATTTAAAAAAGTTAGAATTTTCCATTTACAGGCTGGTTTTCTGGGATTTAATCTCTTTTTAACATTTCAGAATGATATTGTGTTCATAGTTAAACTATTAATAGATTTGAAACACAATAGACAATAAACAGTCTTCCCATTTTCCCAAATAAAATTGCAGAATTCTACTTCCAAAATAGATTAGTTAAGATCAGCAAGTTAATCATATGTAGATATATTAAACAATAGACACAATAGAAAAGGAAGTGCAGGCCCTAAACACACAAAACACCTGTCACCTACTTAACAAGCCTTGAAAACCCTAATGCTTTGCTTTGATTGACCATACCTACTTTGATTATTAGCAACAGAAAGAGGATCAAGGTGACACTAGAATGGAGTTTAGAACATATGCAAGGTTCAAGAAACAGAGAGTAAAACAAACAGGATAAAAGCTCAGGTGCAGGTTTAGGTTCAAGATAAGGCTGAGGTAATGAACCATAACAGAGTATAGGAAAACAGCCAGGAATACCACAGGTTACAAAACAAGCAATACCCAGCCCTAAGTGAACTTCACATTAGCAGGTTACTCACCCACTGGATGCTCCCCCAGCAACTGACTGACAAGGCCCTGCAATACTCATAGTTCAGCTCGGAAACACATAGAGCATAAATAATGACACAACTCAGCTTTCCTGAGAACACACCCCAGCCCAGGAAATAAAGTATGCAAGACTGCTAACAAAAGACTCTAAGCAAAGTATCCCTGGGTGAAATCATTAAAGGGCTATTCCCACGAAGACAAGATTCTTAAATATACTCAGGATAACAAAATAACACATTCTCTAATTCACTGTTATTAACAAAAATACAGCATTTCACAGATATAATTCCAACCTGTCTCTATAAGTCCTGGTGTACATAATTCAGTTTGGGAGGACCTATTGTTCTCCTGTCTGATGCTGCACTGAGATGCTGGGCTGCTCTGCAGTAGCCTCACCCTTGCGTTCCAAGATGAGTTCACACACGCACTGACTTCCTGCTGGCAAACAGCAACAGCTTGAGGAGAGTAAAGCTACAGAAAGATAAAGTCTTTATCCAGGGGAGGGGGGCACACACAGATCTGACAGTTGTTGTGGCAGAGATGTAGCAAAGCTGAGAATGTAATTGTGTCTAAAATGCATCTCATGGATCTCATGGATCTCTCTGATCTGTTTCATCTTTCTTTTTCTATGTCTCAAATACTAGTACAATGTTCAGAAGCTAAATTAAAGTGCATATAAACATGTACCCTGATAATATAACCCTGTCAGCAAATAGAAAATCCCTTCTCTCACTTCAGGGAACAGACACAGCATCAAGGTGACCCCAGCATGGGGTTCAAAACAAATACAGGGTTCCAGAAAAAATCAGGAACACAGACAGGATAAAGGGTGATGTACAGGTTTGGGGTACTAGATAAAACTGGGGTACACAGGGTTCTGTCTCAGGCTGCAGGGTACACAGGGTCAGGAACGGGTAATAGGGAACAGGAAAAAAAACAGGTGTACCACAGGTAATAGAAGAAATAATAACCAGCCCTCAGAGAATTCAGCATTAACAATTTACCCTGCCCCTGGATGCCGCCACCAGCAACTGACTGGCTTGGCCCTGCATTACTCAACCGCCATCTGAGAAACACACAGAGCCTAGACAATGATAAGCCCCAGCTTTCTAGAGAACAGACACCCAGTTGAGTCCAGGCAATCAACCCTTTATGGTAGCCAAAAATACGCTCGGCAGAGTAGCCCTGGGTGTGATAAACAAGCTCAGAATTGAGCACCCAGAATCTAAAAGAGGATTCTAATACCAATCACAATGATTTTATCCATTAGTTCCAGTATCTTTTCATTGATTACTTTTTAATGGTTTTAAACAAAGAAGATTTCATTGTAAAAAAGAAAAAGGTTGTTGATTCACAACTTTGACCAGTTGTTGCCAAATTAATGTAGAGTTCAGCAGAATTACCACTTAAATTAAGCAACAAGAACAAACTAAACAATCATACAGTACACTTAAATAATTAGTAAACACATTGCATCCTAATATGGCCAACGTTAATATTGCAAGACATTTAATACAAAATAGGTGTCAAGACAGGGAAGAAGTATATGCCCTGATCTTCCCAACAACTCGGTGGCAGTTTTAGTTTATAAATTTTAAACTTAAATGTAATGCATATGTAATTTGAAATTTTGTGTGTTTACAAAATGACATGTGATCTCATAGTCTGTCATGGCACAGTGATATGTTTCATTAAGGCATAAACTTATTTGAATAGAAATATTTGTTGTGATACGGTAGAAATGATTATGTTAGAACCTTGATCATTAAATTATTTAATTATTAATAAATCTTTGAATTTCCACACGCCAGCACTGACAATATATGTGCATTAAATAATGTTCCAGAATTCATCACTGCAATGCTTAGAGGACCTGTCACCTACCTGTAATATATAATATTCAAATGTTTGTATTAAAGCATGAGCATAAATACATTAAGTAAAGCAACTGTGTTATAAACCACATGTTCAATGAAGTATTTTATGCATGCCTTAGAATCAAACCATAAATCAATTTCTCTATTTTTAAAAGGTTGCTTTGTGGTTGCCCTTATGGTCTGAGATGGATTAATAGCTAGCATTTTCAAATGTACATTTTGTAGTTACCAACAATCATGTTTTCAGTATAGAAAAATGTTTTGATTTCATTTTGGAACCTTCATGCTGGTGTGAATAATATGTGTTTTATTCTTTACAACTACAGTTAACTTCAGTTTAATAATTCTAGATATTTATTACATTATGTTCTTCTTTTCAAATGGCTGAGGGTATTGAACACTGTGTCAAATTTAATTAGGAAGGATAGCACCCTATACTATCAAAAGAAAATTCATTTATCTCTAAAATGATTCACAATCTCTGTTTGCCAGCTAATATTAAAATAAAGATAATATGTAATGCATCAGAAAGGCAATATTGCAAACATACTTAAACAATAATTTTTCCCCTCTTCATAAATTTTATTGTACATCTTTGTTATAGACTAGAAGAAAGAAAATGTTAGCTGAAAATATTGTATAAGACCACAACATGGCATGCAGATGGATGTGAGATACTCAATTCAGTACAGATAGAATAGTTTAATAGGCCTGTGCTACACTGTTACAATTCATTGATAATGTAGTACAGTGTCCATTGAATGTGGAACAGGGTATTTCCAATGCACATCCACCCTCCCATTCTAATACCAGGGGTCATAGAAACATTTTCTAATGTTGAATCAGTGCATACAAAAGGGGAAAGCAAAGTGTGGATCTTACAATAATCACTTCACAGGACTCGTCTATGTCTTCGGCAGGATGCAAGACAAAATTACTGCATTTACTGCATATATGGCCTTTCTATTTCCTGAGACTTCTTAGGATTAGATCAGTAGATATCAGTAGCATGAGACTAGCCATATCCTCTTAGGAGCCATTTGTCCACAGGTGGTTATTAGGTGAAGAGAGGGACTTCAAAAGGGCTGCTTTTATTCACCTGGCCCCAACGTTCACACCTTGAGTCACACATATACTAGCCCTAGAAACAAAAGGAGGCTTCATAAGTATTCCTGGCTTTACAAGATACACTGAGGAGTGTATGTGGGGGGAGGATTTTCCACCTAGACACACAAAGAAAAATCATATTTGTCCCATAACTTGAACATAACTCATGATCATGAGTTTTCATTTACAGGAGAGGGGTAAGGGGATTTTGGTACATTCATATCCTGAGTTTCAAGATTCTAGCTGGGTGGAAACTGGGTCAAATTGTGGAACGGGGGGCGGAGCCTGACCGCAAAGCGAGCTGGAAGCTTAAGCGAGAGCTCCGGCTAAGCAGACCCTACACCACGGATATATAGCGTCTCACTACCCTCCAAAATAGGAAAATCCAGTAAGGAGAAGGACACTGACCGCTTCGAGACCCCGAGGGGTAAGAAAAACCTAGGGGATTTGGAGAAATATCTCCGGAAAAAGCTAAACACGCCAAAGAAGAAGTGAGATCTGTGGGTAGAAGGGTGGAAACTCTAGAGCACAACCAAGCCGCCATAGTGGATTTCAGTGCGGGGCTCGCTCACAGCTTCTCTACACAGGCCAATAGTTTAAACATGGCTATCCACCAGATCGAGGACCAAGAAAATAGAAGCCGGCGCAAAAATGTAAGAATTAAAGGCCTCCCCGAAAACATTACATTTGATCAGCTGCAAGGCACAGCTAAAAGAATATTTGCCTCACTCCTAACGGAGGACAGAGCTCAGTAAATAGTAATTGAAAGAATACATAGGTCCTTGCGACCACCGCCAAAGCCTGAAGAGCCGCCTAGGGATGTTGTATGCAGCCTACTAAACTACAAGGATACGGCAGATATTTTGAGAGCAGCCAGAGAGGCCAAAGACACAGAATTCAAAGGCACTAAAGTTGCCCTCTTCCAGCACTTAGCGCCCTCAACTCTATACAAAAGGCGATTAATGCGCCCACTAATGGATCGTCTGCGGAACCATAAGATTTTATTCAGATGGCTGTTTCCCTTTGGCTTGAGCTTTGCTATACACGGCAAAAGATGCACCATTAAAGTCCCGGCCGACTTGCAGAAAGCCTGGGACCTCTCAGATATCCCACCTATGGACATTTCTTCATGGATGCCAGTTATGGAGCAACACCTGGACTTACCACCACTACCGGTGATTGAAAAATGGGAAACGGTGTCGAAAGCAAAGTCTCCAAGAAATAAACCTGGAAAATGACAAGGGACTTATTCCACCCCTAGAAGTAACCACTGTTAGAAGCACGTAAGCAGAAACCTATATGTATATAGGTACAATGCTAATTATCTGTTCCCCTTTTTTATTGCATTATATTCCTCCAACAACACATTAGGAATTCCAGATATTACCTATACATCTGAAGTATCCTGCCAACTCATTTTCCTCTCCCTTCCCCTCTCCTCCCCTACCTCCGCTCCCCCTTCCCCTGATGCCCCCCCCTCTCCTTAAGTCTTTGTTAAACTGCTTTATATATTTTGTACTATATAAGTAATGTACTACTCAAAGGCTTAAAATCCCGGTCCAACTGGTTAATTGCTAAGCAGAACGAGCCATACCTCAATCAACCTCGAGGTCAACTACACTATGCCCTCCCTCACTCCTTATCTGGATACACGTTCTACTAAAACTCAATAGTGAGTCTCCAAAATGTGGTCCTACACAGGACCCACACATTGAGAAACCGTGGGCAGAGGTCAGCGAACCCGATCAGGCAACCTAAAGCCCACACAGTTAACCCCCAACACATATTACCCAACTCAATCAGAAACATTCTGTGCTATCCTCCTCTCCTTTCCCATCACCCCATCTCATTAGTTACTCAGGCGACTGATCATACTATCCCCCCCCACAAAAGACCCACCCCCCCCTCACATCAGACAAGCTAAAGCCAGGGGTTACATAGCCCAACAAGAAAGGTTGCAACGGAAGAAAAACCACTTGCAGTTACCCAGCATTAAATTTGTCTTAAGTTTGAAGTCTAATTTTGTTTACTCTAAATCATGTTTTTCTGTTTTAAACGTTTTTCAGTTATTGTTACAGTGCACAAGTCAGTCGTGTATGATATACGGTCAGCGATTCTCTTATCACCAGTCTAATGGCTTCAATTAAAATAACTTTGTTTAATGTTAGAGGTAAGAATACGCCCCGGAAAAGAGCTCAAATTTTATCATTATTAAGAAATGACCACTCTGACATCTGCCTTATACAGGAAATGCACTTTAAGCATGGGCTAACCCCATCATTTCCAAAATATAAATTCAGCCACCGCTTTCACAGTACTCATGAGAAAGCAGCAAGAGGCACTAGCATCTCCAAATCTATACCCTTTACACACATTCTGACATGGGCTGATACAGATGGAAGATGTGTATTAGTAAAAGGTAAAATCGGCACGACTGTAATAACCTTGGTGTCCATCTATGCGCCAAATAAAAAACAAGCAAGATGGCTGAGAGAAACGCTGACCAAGATACTAGAACTGTCATTGGGGGCGATCTGAACCTAGCTCTACAACCTACATTAGATTGATCCTCTGGAATATCATCACAATCACAGAAATCGCTTAGCCTAGCTTTCAGATCACTAAAGGGAGCAGATTTAGTGGATACCTGGAGACTGTTAAACCCCACAAGTAGAGATTACACACATTTCTCAGCTGTACATCAGTCGTATTAGCGAATAGATTATATCTTCTGCTCATCCTCCCATATCGATAGCATCAAATCAGCAGGTATAGGCACAATGACGGTATCGGATCATGCGCCAATAAACGTCAAGCTATCTATCGCAGACCTCCCCAAAAAGAAAAATACAATGAGACACTATTGGACTCACCAGAAACTGTTAATCTCTTTTCTAAAAGAATCCAGACTTTCTTTGAAGAAAACAAACCAACAGACAACACACATACTATTACCTGGGAAACACACAAAGGGGTCATAGGAGGAGAATTAAGAGAACTTGGCTGCAGAGTTAAGAAACAAAGAACAGCCACACTAAACGATCTTTTACAACAGATTTCAGAAATTGAAATACTAAATAAACGCTCCAAATGTATAACAAGACAAAATAAATTAGATAGCTTACGAAATGAACTCCTAAACCATCTCAACATCAGGGAAGCAAGAAGGGTCCAATATGCCAAATTTAAATACTACGCTCATGGGGATAGAGGGAACAAACAGATGTCATACTTGCTAAAAAAGGAAAGAGATAGTATGTTTATATCTGCCATAATCTCTCCTAATAAAGGGAGAACGACTAAAACGCATGAGATAGGTGAGGCGTTCTGCAACTTCTACCAGGACCTGTACAATCTAAACAGTAAACATAGAAATCAGGACCTGGACCTTATGGACCGCACTAAAGCATTCTTAAACAAATTATCGCTCCTATACCTTAACAAGACAGAACAGGAGAAAATCCTTGCCCCTATCACTGATAATGAATTGCTTCAAATTATCAACTCACTCCCCTTAGGTAAAAGCCCAGGCCCTGACGGCCTCCCTGTAGGCTATTATAAAAAAAATTCCAAAGTACTAGTACCTCACATGACAGACTGGTGTAATTCTTTGCTTGTTGGAGGCAGCCTACCACCACAAGCATTGATGGCTACAGTGATAGTCCTACCCAAGCCTGGGAAGAACCCTGATCTTTGTGGCAGCTACAGACCCATATCATTTTTGAATGTGGATGTTAAAATTTGGGCAAAGCTTCTGGCTAGAAGATTGAGTCCATATCTCCCCTCATTGATACATCCAGACCAAGCTGGATTTGTTCCTGTCAGGGAAGGAAACCATAATACCACTTGGGTCATACACACCATCTTCCATGCTCGCTCTAAAATATACCCCTAGTTTTATTGGGTACAGATGCGGAAAAAGCATTTGACCGAGTGAAATGGTCATATCTTGAAGCTACTCTAGAATCCTTTGGCATTCCAGTGCAATTTATCACAGCCATTATGACACTATATAATAACCCAAGTGTGTGTATAAAGGTTAACGGTACCCTGTCACCTTCCTTTAAAATATGCAACGGCACACGCCAAGGATGCCCCTTGTCTCCCACTCTATTCATATTAGTGATGGAAACCCACACATCACGGGCATTAAAGTAGGGAAAGATATGCACCTGAGCGCAGCTTTTGCCGACGATCTATTATTATTATTGTCGGACCCTTTAAAATCCTTCCCACATATAATAGACATTTTTAATGAGTTTGGGTGGATATCAAACTTCAAAATAAATCTTTCAAAATCTGAAGCTTTAAACATCACGGTTCCACAAAAAATCATAACAAACCTTCAGAAAGAATACCCCTTTGTGTGGCAACCCAAGAAACTAAAATACCTGGGTATTTATGTGACTAAGACATGCTCTTGGCTATACAAGGAAAACTATCTCCCTTTATTAGCGCAAGTTTCTACATTACTAAATTCATTAGCATTACCCTATGTGTCTTGGATAGGCAGGAAGAATCTCTTAAACACATACATCATGCCTAAAATACTATGGGGGTCATTTACTAAGGGCCCGATTTGCATTTTCCCGACGTGTTACCCGAATATTTCCGATTTGCGCTGATTGTACCTGAATTGCCCCGGGATTGTGGCGCACGCGATCGGATTGTGGCGCATCGGCGCCGGCATGTGCGCGACGGAAATCGGGGGCGTGGCCGAACGAAAACTCGACGTATTCGGAAAAACCGCCGCATTTAAAAACCGAAAAAGTGTCGCTTGGGGAGCGCTTACCTTCACCTGGTCCGAGGTGGTGCATTCCGGCGCGATGAGATGACTTTCAGCGCAGCAGCGCCACCTGGTGGACGGCGGAAGAACTACATTCATAAATCCCGGCCGGACCCGAATCCAGAGCAGAGAACACGCCGCTGGATCGCGACTGGACCGGGTAAGTAAATGTGCCCCTATATCTTATACAAACTTTGCCAATAACGGTCCCTAAAATATTCTTTGCAAAACTTAAAAGACTATTCACAACCTTTCTATGGAAGGGTAAGAAGGCAAGAGTCTCTTATGACAGGTTAATACTTAAGAAATTCCAGGGAGGCATGGGCCTACCAGATATAATAACATACTACAGAGCAAATCATCTTAAAAGATGGATCACTTTACATAATAAAAATCTTAGCAACCCTAGCACATCTTTGGAGCTAGCTTTAATGACCCAGAGCCAAAAAGCACAACTGTGGGATATCATTCAAATAAAGACATACGAAATCCCGATCACTAAACGCACTAATCAGACGATTCTAACCTTATCCAAAAACTTACGCATATTGGAACATCCCTCACCACTTCTTCCTAGCAGCTTAATACCTTTCTTAGAAAACCCTGATAATAAAAATGACCCCTCGCATTTCTGGAAGAACTTAGATAAGAAGCCGCTTAAAAGCTTTCATAAACAATCACTTTCTGAAATTGAAGGGATCCTTAAAGAGGACATACCATCGTTAAACTTTCTCTAACTAGAAGAGCTTAGATTTCACCAAACACAACTTATCAAAAATCACCCTATTCTCCATGATCCGACCTGGCTCGAAAAATGGTTACAAAATGGAACGTTACCGAAGGGATATCAACACTTTATGAATATATACTAAACCAGAGGCAACACACTGTTCCTGCTTATATAAGAAGCTGGGAAACAGATCTCAACATAAACATTAGCCAAGCCCTAATCCAAAAATCCATGGCTTTTCAAACTCCATGAAAACTCATATAAACTTATAACAAGGTTGTACAATACTCCAGACATTCTAAAGAAAAAGCACCTTACCACGAACGACACTTGTTGGAGATGTGGAAACAGGGGAGCCACACTGGGACACATCTTCTGGAAATGCCCTAAACTATTCCGTTTCTGGGAGGAAGTTCAAAACTACATTGCTAAAATTACAGGCAAAAAGATTACATTAAACCCAGGGTCGGTCCTGCTGTGGCTCCCTAATGAAACATGGAGCCCACATGGTTGAGATCTAGCCACTCATCTAGTTCAAGCAGCTAAACTAGCCATTCCCGCTAAATGGTTACAAAAAGAGCCTCCCTCTATTGACGAATGGCTGAACCGACTAGACAATATCTGTAGGATGGAGGAAATAGCCAGCTGGGAAAGCAGATCTCATGAGCAATACACGAAATTATGGACACCATGGAAATTATTTAGGAACCCCACCACATTCAACACTGCAACACAAGAGAGTGATCGTGGTTAGATGATATCTGGGACCAAAAAGACAATAACTACTTAAAATGCCATCAATAACCACCTCACTGTCGCTTCACAAATATTATATTTATTGATAACACTGACTTGAACAAAACAACAACACAGCTAGAATTCATACAAACGATTGTGCACTGAAATTCTTTTTTCAAAAGTTTTTCAAAAGTTTTATTGTTTATTGTTCGATAAAATGCAAACAACCAACTTGTATCTTACTATGTAGCTAGGTTACATAATTGATTTGCCCTAAGCCCATTCAATAGGGCTAAGTTATATATTAAGAAAAAGTATTGTGTTATAAATACATCTGTAACAAATGTGATGTACAAGAAACTGTTTACACCTTGTTGAATTTACCGGCAATATGTAACTCTTCTTGTGTAACAAAATAATAAAAAGAGTTATACAAAAAAGAAAATTGTGGAACACCTCTGATTTTGAGCCTGGGCCACCACAAATTTGATATGGGGTGAGAGGAAGCAAGGTATGGTTGGAAGCAATGGCATCCAGAGAGGGTACCTGTCTGAAGATATGGGATAAAACAGACCCCCCCCCCCTCTCAGTGACATCACTGTCAAGGAGTGAGGGCCAAAAACCTACTGCATTTACATTAGTGAATCCAGCGGAACCCCTTTGTCAGTCTTTTGGGGAATTTATTGTACATGAATAGGCTGCCTGGAACTTCTGCTGAACCCCAACAACGGATTAAACTGAAGCTATCCATTAGTAAGATTATTAATTTGTATTCCCTTTTTATTTTTGTAACAGTTTATATATTAAAGTTTAACCTTAATTAGCCTCTACTTGTAGCATTAGAGAATGAAAGTTTCCAAATTTTATGTTAACAGGTTCTATAGCATAGCATAATTAGTGATTGCACGTTCTGTGTGAGTTACTATTGGGCATTGTCTGTGTGGATGAGGTGTCTATGGTCTTCTTAGTTTAAGTAAATTTGTGGGTGGTGGCAGTTTAGTGATGTGCGGGTGTTGAGAGCGCTTGGGACTAGATTAAGTGTAAAGATGCCATCTTGCATAAGTCGGCTGGGCTTTTTGGGCTAAATTGTGATAACTAGTGTAAGTGTCCCCGGTGATTGAACTCAATAGTGGGGGTTCATCACAGTGCCCATTAAGGCAAGTTCCAAGACCAGATGGTTTTATGCCATGTTGTTCTAAAATCAGCTCAATTGGTACTGTACTTGAAGAAAGTATCCACTAGAATCTTCATTACAAGCCTCTCCCCTTGACAGGTTGCAGAAGCTTAAATCTCTGTCCTTCACAGTCACATAAACCCTTATCTTTGTTGCACTTATCACACCAATAGCCTTGTCATTTGCAACTTCAAACTATTTGTGAAAGTTATTGCTGACCTTTGTAGCCTGATCTTTAAGATGGGATTTGTCCTGGGCAGGAAGACCAATGAGAGCACCATGAAAACTTATTAATCTTGTTAATCTCCTAAGTACACTCAATTGGAATTCCCTTTCACATGTCGAAATGAATGGGGTTCCACGCGGTCTCCCTTTTAGCCATTTTGTAGATTTTGTCAATTTACCTGTCCCAAATCCAGATTAATGATCTTTCTGACCCACTCAAGATTCATAAATAGACTCACCATGTGTGCCCGTTTTCCTATTACTCTATGTCCTTATGATGGAGCATCTTGCTGCAGCTCTGCATGCTTACCCTGACAATGACTTTCCGCTCTATGATATCAATTCTGCTGTCAGTATCAATTTAAATGCAGCTAGCAACTTTCCTGGTAGCATTTAAAATGTTAACACCCACGATCCGTGCAAGCACTGATTGCAAGCGTTATCTACTGTGGGTTGAATAAGCCTGAAATTCTGATGAATCAACAAAGTTTGGTAAAAACATATTGGTAAAAACACAAGTCTGTTCAATACTGATTATAGCTGTTCTGTCGCTGTTATTGCAATGCAAAATGATAGTTGCTTTGCATTTGTACATTCTTCTACTTTTAAGTTATTCATCAAACTGTACTTCTTTAAAGGTATTGAGCACAATACAAATGGGATTGTGCGGAGAAACCAGTTCAGGAAACTCATAATTGATCACATAGTATAGGAACATCGCTGTAATAAGCTATCCTTAAGGATTTACAGCACAGGAAACTCCTCTGTGTATACAGTAGAAGATTGCTTTGTATGTAAAACTTGACTGTATTTGGAAGTTAGGCATAAATCAGTGTCATAGTTTTCTTAATGTTGTCCATGCGCTTGTTCTTCTCTTAAATTACTTTCATTTTTTATATTCAGGTTGATGTTAAGAAAACATAAAGCAAGTTAAGAACATTATGAGTGCAGCAAGATTATTAAAAATTAAGGCAAAAAGTTTTCATTAGCCATTAATACACAATTTTGTATTTCTTAAACAAAGAAAGAAAAATGTATAACAGATTTTCTGTAAAAAAAAAATTCCCTTGTACTTTTTTTTGTTACTTTTCCTTCTGAATTTATCTCTGTGTCCACTTTGCCTCAATACGCACACCATACTAGGTGTAAGAGAAGATTGTACATTCTTTAGCAAGGTAAGCTCCAGGTTTCAGTAGGCACCTGGGCGACAGAGCCTCAGTGGGCCCATTTGCAGTAAATTCACATATGTGCATTAACAAGTCAGAAATAGAGATGAGCGAACACTAAAATGCTCGGGTACTCGTTATTCGAGACGAACTTTTCCCGATGCTCGAGTGCTCGTCTCGAATAACGAACCCCATTGAAGTCAATGGGAGACTCGAGCATTTTTCAAGGGGACCAAGGCTCTGCACAGGGAAGCTTGGCCAAACACCTGGGAACCTCAGAAAAGGATGGAAACACCACGGAAATGGACAGGAAACAGCAGGGGCAGCATGCATGGATGCCTCTGAGGCTGCATAATCGCACCATTATGCCAAAATTATGGGCAACAGCATGGCCATGACAGAGTGACAGAATGAAGCTAGATAGCATCTAAAACATCCAATAATTGACCCTGACACTATAGGGGACGGCATGCAGAGGCAGCGGCAGCAGGCTAGAGAGTGTCATGGCGACATACCCTAAATGGACTCAGGCTTCAAACCAATGGGTGGCAGAGAGGAACCAAAGGAGGTGAGCAAGAAGCGCTCAAATAATATCGGTACATGATAAAAGTTTGCCAGTATATTTTGTGGATTACACAGCAGGGTGGCGACAAAGTTAACATGGAAGCCATGAAAACAACCCAAAATTCTGCCTGACACAGCTCATTTGATAAGGGGACGATGTATGGAGGCAGTGAACTAGTAGTAGATTAAAGGTGCTGCAGTTAAAACTATGTTAGTTGGATCTTGGCATGGAGCTGGCGCTCCGCTGCCAGGCGAGCTTTCGCCAATCCAAGCCCCTGTCTCTAGGCTACTCCCCAAACAGCACTTCTAAGAACCTTTTGTATAAGATCAAGTGTAGTAGCGTTCTTATAAGTTTAGGATATGCCGGGTGAGGGGAATGTAAACAGATGCGCAAGAAGCGCTGAAATAATATCCCTAAATGGTAAAAGTTTGCAAGTATATTTTGGGGATTACACAGCAGGGTGGCGACAAAGTTAACAACTTTGATGTGGAATGCCCTGTAATAGCTCTTGGGCGGTGTGCCTTTTATCGCCTAGGCTCAGCAGTTTCAGCACCGCCTGCTGTCGCTTAGCGACGGCACTGCTGCTGTGCCTAGAGCTACCGACTGATGGCGCCATGCCCACGGATGGTAATTCGGAGGAGGAGGAGGTGGAGGAGGGGTGGGAGGAGGTATAGTAGGCCTTTGAGACCTGGACCGAGGTAGGCCCCGCAATTCTCTGCGTCGGCAGTATATGACCAGCCCCAGGGTCAGACTCGGTCCCAGCCTGCACCAAGTTAAGTGTAGTAGTGTTCTCATAAGTTTGGGATATGGCGGGTGAGGGGAATGTAAACAGATGCGCAAGAAGCGCATGATGCGCATGGAGCTGGCGTTCCGCTGCCAGGCGAGCTTTCGCCAATCCAAGCCCCTGTCTCTAGGCTACTCCCCAAACAGCACTTCTAAGAACCTTTTGTATAAGATCAAGTGTAGTAGCGTTCTTATAAGTTTAGGATATGCCGGGTGAGGGGAATGTAAACAGATGCGCAAGAAGCGCTGAAATAATATCCCTAAATGGTAAAAGTTTGCCAGTATATTTTGTGGATAACACAGCAGGGTGGCGACAAAGTTAACAACTTTGATGTGGAATCCATGAAAACAACCCAAATTTCTGCCTGACACACCTCGTTTGATAAAGGGACGATGTATGGAGGCAGCTATATGGACGACTTTTGGAGGTAGCAATGGAGACAACGTGTGGAGGCTGCTATGGAGACAATTTAATTTGGATAGTGCCTGTATGTGGCAGTCCCAAACATTTTTCAAACCAGAGGAGCAGGTAGGTGGCCCTCCAGTAAAATGGGATAGATTGAGTGCCTGTATGTGGCAGTCCCAAAAATGTTTCAAACCAGAGGAGCAGGTAGGTGGCCCTCCAGTAAAATGGAATAGATTGAGTGCCTGTATGTGGCAGTCCCAAAAATTGTTCAAACCAGAGGAGCAGGTAGGTGGCCCTGCAGTAAAATGGAATAGATTGAGTGCCTGTATGTGGCAGTCCCAAAAATTGTTCAAACCAGAGGTGCAGGTAGGTGGCCCTGCAGTAAAATGGAATAGATTGAGTGCCTGTATGTGGCAGTCCCAAAAATGTTTCAAACCAGAGGAGCAGGTAGGTGGCCCTCCAGTAAAATGGGATAGATTGAGTGCCTGTATGTGGCAGTCCCAAAAATGTTTCAAACCAGAGGAGCAGGTAGGTGGCCCTCCAGTAAAATGGAATAGATTGAGTGCCTGTATGTGGCAGTCCCAAAAATTGTTCAAACCAGAGGAGCAGGTAGGTGGCCCTCCAGTAAAATGGAATAGATTGAGTGCCTGTATGTGGCAGTCCCAAAAATTGTTCAAGCCAGAGGAGCAGGTAGGTGGCCCTGCCGTAAAATGGAATAGATTGAGTGCCTGTATGTGGCAGTCCCAAAAATGTTTCAAACCAGAGGAGCAGGTAGGTGGCCCTCCAGTAAAATGGAATAGATTGAGTGCCTGTATGTGGCAGTCCCAAAAATTGTTCAAACCAGAGGAGCAGGTAGGTGGCCCTGCAGTAAAATGGAATAGATTGAGTGCCTGTATGTGGCACTCACAAAAATTGTTTCAAACAGAGGACCGGGTAGGTGGCCCTCCAGAAAAATTAAATGCATGAAGTACTATAGCAAGAGCCAGTGGGCCCTGTCAAAAAATAGCCAGTTTCCTCTGCTTTACTGTACAAAGAGGAGGAGAAGGAGGAAAATGAGGAGGAGGAGGAGGAGTGGATCAATTATTCAGGTTGAGCTTCCTTCACCTGGTGGAGATTGGAAATTCTGAGAAATCCAGCCTTTATTCATTTTAATAAGCGTCAGCCTGTCAGCGCTGTCAGTCGACAGGCGTGTACGCTTATCGGTGATGATGCCACCAGCTGCACTGAAAACCCGCTCGGACAAGACGCTAGCGGCAGGGCAGGCAAGAACCTCCAAGGCGTAGAGCGCCAGTTCGTGCCACATGTCCAGCTTTGAAACCCAGTAGTTGTAGGGAGCTGTGTGATCATTTAGGACGATGGTATGGTCAGCTACGTACTCCCTCACCATCTTTCTGTAAAGATCAGCCCTACTCTGCCGAGACTGGGGACAGGTGACAGTGTCTTGCTGGGGTGACATAAAGCTGGCAAAAGCCTTGTAAAGCGTACCCTTGCCAGTGCTGGACAAGCTGCCTGCTCGCCTACTCTCCCTCGCTACTTGTCCCGCAGAACTACGCACTCTGCCGCTAGCGCTGTCAGAAGGGAAATACTGTTTCAGCTTGTGCACCAGGGCCTGCTGGTATTCATGCATTCTCACACTCCTTTCCTCTCCAGGGATGAGAGTGGGAAGATTTTGCTTGTACCGTGGGTCCAGGAGAGTGAACACCCAGTAATCGGTGCTGGAATAAATTCTTTGAACGCGAGGGTCACGGGATAGGCAGCCTAGCATGAAATCTGCCATATGCGCCAGAGTACCAACGCGTAAGAATTCACTCCCCTCACTGGCCTGACTGTCCATTTCCTCCTCCTCCAACTCCTCCAACTCCTCTTCTTCTGCCCATACACGCTGAACAGTGAAGGACTCAACAATGGTCCCCTCTTGTGTCTCGCCAACATTCTCCTCCTCTTCCTCCTCATCCTCCTCCACCTCCACCTCCTCCGATATGCGCTGAGAAACAGACCTCAGGGTGCTTTGGCTATCAACAAGGGAATATTCTTCCCCCGTCTCTTGTGACGAGCGCAAAGCTTCCGACTTCATGCTGACCAGAGAGTTTTTCAACAGGCCAAGCAGCGGGATGGTGAGGCTGATGATGGCGGCATCGCCACTGACCATCTGTGTTGACTCCTCAAAGTTACTCAGCACCTGACAGATATCAGACATCCACGTCCACTCCTCATTGTAGACTTGAGGAAGCTGACTGACCTGACTACCAGTTCTGGTGGAAGTTGACATCTGGCAGTCTACAATCGCTCTGCGCTGCTGGTAAACTCTGGATAACATGGTCAGTGTTGAATTCCACCTCGTGGGCACGTCGCACAACAGTCGGTGAGCGGGCAGTTGGAGGCGGCGCTGCGCTGCCCTGAGAGTGGCAGCATCTGGGCTGGACTTCCTGAAATGCGCACAGATGCGGCGCACCTTCATGAGCAAATCAGACAGATTGGGGTATGTCTTGAGGAAACGCTGCACTATCAGATTTAACACATGGGCCAGGCATGGCACATGTGTCAGTCTGCCGAGTTGCAGAGCCGCCACCAGGTTACGGCCGTTGTCACACACAACCATTCCCGGCTTGAGGTTCAGCGGTGCCAGCCACAGATCAGTCTGCGCCGTGATGCCCTGTAATAGCTCTTGGGCGGTGTGCCTTTTGTCGCCTAGGCTCAGCAGTTTGAGCACCGCCTGCTGTCGCTTAGCGACGGCACTGCTGCTGTGCCTAGAGCTACCGACTGATGGCGCCGTGCCCACGGATGGTAGTTCGGAGGAGGAGGTGGAGGAGGGGTGGGAGGAGGAGGAGGCATAGTAGGCCTGAAACACCTGGACCGAGGTAGGCCCCGCAATCCTCGGCGTCGGCAGTATATGAGCAGCCCCAGGGTCAGACTCGGTCCCAGCCTCCACCAAGTTAACCCAATGTGCCGTCAGCGATATATAGTGGCCCTGCCCGGCAGCACTCGTCCACGTGTCCGTGGTCAGGTGGACCTTGTCAGAAACGGCGTTGGTCAGGGCACGGATGATGTTGTCTGACACGTGCTGGTGCAGGGCTGGGACGGCACATCGGGAAAAGTAGTGGCGGCTGGGGACCGAATACCGAGGGGCGGCCGCCGCCATGAGGTTGCGAAAGGCCTCGGTCTCTACTAGCCTATAGGGCAGCATCTCCAGGCTAAGCAATCTGGAGATGTGCACATTAAGGGCTTGGGCGTGCGGGTGGGTTGCACTATATTTGCGTTTCCGCTCCAGCGTCTGGGGTATGGAGAGCTGAACGCTGGTGGATGCTGTGGAGGATCGTGGAGGCGACGATGGGGTTTTTGTGGCAGGGTCCTGGGCAGGGGGCTGACTAGCAGCTGACACAGGGGAAGGAGCAGTGGTGTGCACGGGCGGAGGTGAACGGGCTTGTTGCCACTGAGTGGGGTGCTTAGCATTCATATGCCTGCGCATACTGGTGGTAGTTAAGCTAGTAGTGGTGGAACCCCTGCTGAGCCTGGTTTGGCAAATGTTGCACACCACAGTCCGTCGGTCATCCGGTGTTTCCTTAAAGAACCTCCACACTTCTGAAGATCTAGCCCTCGCCGCAAGAGCCCTCACCACGGGAGCTTCACTAGTTGACAGTGGCGCTGATGCACCAGCTCTGGCCCTGCCTCTCCGTCTGGCCCCACCACTGCCTCTTCCAACCTGTTCAGGTCGAGGACTCTCCTCCGTCTCAGAAGCACTGTGTTCACCCGGCCTCTCAACCCAGCTTGGGTCTGTCACCTCATCATCCTCCGATCCCTCAGTCTGCTCCCCCCTCGGACTTCCTGCCCTGACAACAACTTCCCCACTGTCTGACAACCGTGTCTCCTCATCGTCGGACACCTCTTTACACACTTCCACTACGTCAAGAAGGTCATCATCACCCACAGACTGTGACTGGTGGAAAACCTGGGCATCGGAAAATTGCTCAGCAGCAACCGGACAAGTGGTTTGTGACTGTGGGAAGGGTCCAGAAAACAGTTCCTCAGAGTATGCCGGTTCAAATGCCAAATTTTCCTGGGAGGGGGCAGACTGGGGGGGAGGAGGCTGAGGTGCAGGAGCTGGAGGAGTGGCGATTTCGGTGACATGGGTGGACTGCGTGGAAGACTGACTGGTGGTGGACAAATTGCTCGAAGCATTGTCAGCAATCCACGACATCACCTGTTCGCACTGTTCTGGCCTCAACAGTGCTCTACCACGAGTCCCAGTAACTTCAGACATGAACCTAGGGAGTGTAGCTCTGCGGCGTTCCCCTGCTCCCTCATCAGCAGGTGGTGTCTCACCCCGCCCAGGACCCGGCCTCTGACCCCTGCAGTAGTTGGACGCCCACGTCCCCGCCCTCGTCCTCTACCCCTAGCCCTCGGGTTAAACATTTTTAAAATGAGAGTTATAACTTTATTTTTTTTTTTACTTTTTTTTGTTTTTTTTTGTGTTTTTTTTTTTTTTTTTGTGTTTTTTGTTTTTTTTTGAGTTTTTAAAACCAAACAATGCTATCCTATTGCTATGGCTATTTTCTAGCCAAGTATCAAAGGAAGCACAGTACTATGCCAGATGAGATGACACTGAGTTATTGCCTAATAGAAATCCAACCCCTACTGAATTTTGCCACTTCGGCCTTTGCTATGGATATGTGCGCCACTAAGCGCAGAACACAGCGGTCGCAAGTCCCACTACAAATTGCTCAGAATTGGCAAGTACATGCACTGCAGAAACTACAGCCACCAGCAGATCAACCAGAAATCAAATATATAGAACGCTACTGTAGGCTTCAAGAAGCTGTTTGTATTCTCCTATGGCTATTTTCTAGCCAAGTATCAAAGGAAGCACAGTACTATGCCGGATGAGATGACACTGAGTTATTGCCTAATAGAAATCCAACCCCTACTGAATTTTGCCACTTCGGCCTTTGCTATGGATATGTGCGCCACTAAGCGCAGAACACAGCGGTCGCAAGTCTCACTACAAATTGCTCAGAATTGGCAAGTACATGCACTGCAGAAACTACAGCCACCAGCAGATCAACCAGAAATCAAATATATAGAACGCTACTGTAGGCTTCAAGAAGCTGTTTGTATTCTCCTATGGCTATTTTCTAGCCAAGTATCAAAGGAAGCACAGTACTATGCCAAATGAGATGACACTGAGTTATTGCCTAATAGAAATCCAACCCCTACTTAATTTTGCCACTTCAGCCTTTGCTATGGATATGTGCGCCACTAAGCGCAGAACACAGCGGTCGCAAGTCTCACTACAAATTGCTCAGAATTGGCAAGTACATGCACTGCAGAAACTACAGCCACCAGCAGATCAACCAGAAATCAAATATATAGAACGCTACTGTAGGCTTCAAGAAGCTGTTTGTATTCTCCTATGGCTATTTTCTAGCCAAGTATCAAAGGAAGCACAGTACTATGCCAGATGAGATGACACTGAGTTATTGCCTAATAGAAATCCAACCCCTACTTAATTTTGCCACTTCAGCCTTTGCTATGGATATGTGCGCCACTAAGCGCAGAACACAGCGGTCGCAAGTCTCACTACAAATTGCTCAAAATTGGCAAGTACATGCACTGCAGAAACTACAGCCACCAGCAGATCAACCAGAAATCAAATATATAGAACGCTACTGTAGGCTTCAAGAAGCTGTTTGTATTCTCCTATGGCTATTTTCTAGCCAAGTATCAAAGGAAGCACAGTACTATGCCAGATGAGATGACACTGAGTTATTGCCTAATAGAAATCCAACCCCTACTTAATTTTGCCACTTCAGCCTTTGCTATGGATATGTGCGCCACTAAGCGCAGAACACAGCGGTCGCAAGTCTCACTACAAATTGCTCAGAATTGGCAAGTACATGCACTGCAGAAACTACAGCCACCAGCAGATCAACCAGAAATCAAATATATAGAACGCTACTGTAGGCTTCAAGAAGCTGTTTGTATTCTCCTATGGCTATTTTCTAGCCAAGTATCAAAGGAAGCACAGTACTATGCCAGATGAGATGACACTGAGTTATTGCCTAATAGAAATCCAACCCCTACTTAATTTTGCCACTTCAGCCTTTGCTATGGATATGTGCGCCACTAAGCGCAGAACACAGCGGTCGCAAGTCTCACTACAAATTGCTCAAAATTGGCAAGTACATGCACTGCAGAAACTACAGCCACCAGCAGATCAACCAGAAATCAAATATATAGAACGCTACTGTAGGCTTCAAGAAGCTGTTTGTATTCTCCTATGGCTATTTTCTAGCCAAGTATCAAAGGAAGCACAGTACTATGCCAGATGAGATGACACTGAGTTATTGCCTAATAGAAATCCAACCCCTACTGAATTTTGCCACTTCAGCCTTTGCTATGGATATGTGCGCCACTAAGCGCAGAACACAGCGGTCGCAAGTCTCACTACAAATTGCTCAGAATTGGCAAGTACATGCACTGCAGAAACTACAGCCACCAGCAGATCAACCAGAAATCAAATATATAGAACGCTACTGTAGGCTTCAAGAAGCTGTTTGTATTCTCCTATGGCTATTTTCTAGCCAAGTATCAAAGGAAGCACACTACTATGCCAGATGAGATGACACTGAGTTATTGCCTAATAGAAATCCAACCCCTACTGAATTTTCCCACTTCGGTCTTTGCTATGGATATGTGTGCCACTAAGAGCTAAACACAACGGTAGCAAGTCCCCCTGCTAATTCCTCACAAAATGGTAAAAGATGCAAATTAAAATAAAAAAAGTAGAACGTTATTGTAGCCCTAAGAAGGGCTGTTGGGTTCTTTGAGAATCACTCCTGCCTAACAGTAAGCTAATAGAACACCCTAACGCTTTCCCTGAGCAGCAGCAGCTCTCTCCCTAGCGGCATCCAGAGACAGAATGATCCGAGCAGCGCGGCCAGCGGCTAGTCTATCCCAGGGTCACCTGATCTGGCCAGCCAACCACTGCTATCGACGTGTAAGGGTACCACGTCATGCTGGGTGGAGTGCAGAGTCTCCTGGCTTGTGATTGGCTCTGTTTCTGGCCGCCAAAAAGCAAAACGGCGGGAGCTGCCATTTTCTCGAGCGGGCGAAGTATTCGTCCGAGTAACGAGCAGTTTCGAGTACCCTAATGCTCGACCGAGCATCAAGCTCGGACGAGCATGTTCGCTCATCTCTAGTCAGAAACTAAAACAGTTCCTTATGTTCCTTAAAATATTCCCATAGTTTATCATACCAAACAGCACCCTCATGGGTATTTTAAATACAGCCCCCTCATGAGTAATTTACAGAAAGCCCCCCCCCCCCACACCATATGAATTAATTAGATACAACCCCCTCAACCAAATGGATTCCATAGGTACAGCCTTATGTGGGCCCTCCCAGAAACACTTGCCCAGGTCTTACACTTTCCACTGGAAATACTGCTAGGTTCATGAGTAATAGAGCAGTATGATCATATGACGCTTAATGCGGTAATGTTCAAAACATTGGCTGACACTTACAGAGACTCTGCTCCTGCAACTGGAAAACCCTGTTTATTGTGATGCTTTGTGTTCATACATGTTTTTCAAAGCTGTTGAATAACACTTTTTCACTTTGTGCGCTGTGCAATGCTATTTTTAATACGGCACAACTGGTATATTAGTTTCACAACAGCAAATTCATATATATATATATATATATATAATATATATATATATTATATACATATATATATATATATATATATATACCAGTTGTGCCTTTATATATAAATTCATATATATATATATATATATATATATATATACCAGTTGTGCCTTATTAAAATATAGCATTGCACAAATGTATACCAAATGCCTTTAGCTGCAAAAATTTGCACATTGGTTTTCTGATCGGATATTACTGAGTAAAAAAATAAACCATGCAGGCAACAGAACTGAGGGACCTGCTTGGAAAAGCTTACTGTCTATGACAAAATAACAGTGACACAAGGGGTGAGTGAATTTATTGTCAGCAGTGGTAGAGCCATCTTTTATTTAATATAGTAATACACATAAACCTGCCTGAGTCAGTCAATAGCCGAAATTTGTGAATGTACAGAAATTAATAGAATGTAAATGGCATATAGGGGTTTAGCAAAGTAACCAATAATAATGTTTTCACAAAGAATGAAGTTGTTTTATTTTCTAATTGCTCTGTGCTTTGTTGAAAAAATGGAAAATGAGATTTTTGTATTTAGCCTATAAGGCCAGCTGCACGTAAAGTTGAATGACTATGGAATTTGCACAGCTTCCTGGTGTATTCAATGGGATCTTAAAATGGTACCTCTGAAAATAAACTCTTATCCTGCTCTGTAAAAAGAATAAGACTGGAGTAAAAAAAGATCCCAAAGGATCACTATAGCTATACATAAAGTAAAATATTTACAGATAAAGGAAGGAAAACATGTCTTTGGGTTTGGCAATATTTTTAACCCCTTCCTGCTGATGTCCTTTCTCTTTCTTGCATTTCTAATTTTTGCTGCCCTCCTTTAAAATTTGATAACTTTTAAAAGTTTTCCATGTATTAAGTCTTATTTTCTGTGTGAATATTCCATGGCATGTACTTTGAAGTGGGGAAAAAAATCCAAGTAAAGTCAAATTGCTTAAAAACACATTTTCAACACTTTCTTGTGAGTTTTGCTCTTACTGCTTTAGCCAGGTGCTCCAAATGACTACTTTTCTTTATTTGCTATGTTGGTTTAATCATAGGGATACCAAATTTATATAGGTATTAAGTTTCAATAGAATTTTTAAAAAGAAACAGTTTTTTAACAGTTTTGCATCAAACACTCATGCTGTATGGAGAGGGCTTAGCCCACAAGCCCTCTTCATACTCCCTTTGACGCTTACAAATTTACTATAACAGGGGTTTGCAACAAGGGGTTAAAGGACATTTCTAAATCCCTATACAACTAATGACCTTGAATATCTGGCCAAATTACAGGTACAGTTTTCACTGAAGTGAATATAAGCTATATCTGTGGTCATCTAACATTATAGTAGTGTATAACATATCAACTACTAGGGATCTATTCAAGTCACAGCAGAACTTAGTTTTGAATCCACAGAATTAAACATTGGTTAACAGATAACTGTGGCAAAAAACTGCTTTACTAATAAGTAAAGAATAAATAAAGTCCCTACAACAACTCCTTTCCACACACATACATAATAAAGTATAATAAAAGACTAAATCACAAAAACACATATTTGGCCATATCCAAAACAATCTGTACAACAAATCTGAAGAATTCCATTCAATGCAAAACATATGATAATGGCACCACCATTTACCACCATAAATGTTTGTATAAAATACAAAATCCAATTGAAGGTTTCTCGGCAGGGGTTACATCAATCAGGAATACCGATTACAGGTTCCCCATAAACAGTAAGTCCAAACGTGAAAAGCAAGTACAATGAAAACGACAGCACTCACCCAAGTCTTGTTGAAATCCAAGTTTTCTTTATTTGGTACAGACACCAATACTCACAAGTGAGACAACTCCGTCCCTACTTTGTTGTCTGTACCAAATAAAGAAAACTTAGTATTTGCTTTTCATGGTTGGAAATCTGAAGAATTATTAGTGAACACTGTATAAAAAAAAACTGAAAACCCTGCTGAAAAAGATGATTTTTTTACCAAATCCCTTAACAAAAAATGTTCTAAAAAGTGATAATAAGGAGTTATGTGACACAAAATGAGACCACAGAAAATAACAAAACTTTTTGGTGATTAATTAAAACAAATAATATTTTTTCTAAATTAGTTTTTATTCAGTAAAATTGGGTAAAAATAAAAAAATATATATACCGTAAATGAGATATTGCCATAATCGTAATGACCCAAAGAATAAAGATAACATATATATTTTTTTTTAATTAATTTTTTGATCTACCAAATACAATTACATATATAATCTTGCCTTTCTCATTATTCATTTTATACAAACAAACAGACAATAATTTTTCCAAGTTTATAATTTTTACCCCACCTCCCTCCCCACCCCCCGTCTATAAGATTAATACATTCAGAGCCCCATCACTCTTTACGAAAACTCCATTATTTTTTTCCTTTTCTTCTTTTTTTCCTCCTTTTTCTTCTCTTTTCTTCCCTTCTTCCCTTTCTCCTCCTAACTGTGCTACCTCTACCTTACTGTATCAGTATCTACTTCTTAGAGACCAACCAGGGTTCCTTCTCAGTCCCAGATAACAATAAAAAAAAGAGGAAAAAAACAAAGAAAAAAAAAGAAAAAAAAGACTCTCTACCTTTCCCATACCTCATCCCTCACCAACGAGTTGAAACTAAGTTGCCTCAACAAAACTTTTTTCTTCCGGAAAAAATAACAACTCCAGCCATTTACACCACAGCTCATCCTAAGCCTGTTTTGTTTTGGGACCCGTTCTACTATTTTCAATTCCTTCAGCCAAAATTATCTTATTACGTTTCCAAAAAACAATTGAAGGTAGTTCTGAGGAGATCCATTTTTTTTACAATATAGAACTTGGCAAGGAACAGCAGTTTTCTAACTACATATTTCCCTTTAGCCATACCCACATCCCCTTACCCAGAATGCAAATCATAAAATTTAATGGAATTTGAATATCATAACACCTCTTAATTTCCTTGATGATTTCTTCCCAATAGTTTTGTATTAATGGACATAACCATAAAATGTACACATCATCAGCTTTCTCCCTACCACAGCGTTTACAACATACAGTTTCCCCCGAGAAGTTAGAAATTTTGTTGCCGGTGTAATATGTTCATTGCAGTATTGACAATTGAGACAGTCTGTGGGCTGGGATTTTATGTATCTTCCTAATATATCTACAAGTATCTGACCAATCCTGGTCTTCCACAACTCCAACTTTCTCTACCCACTTCTCTGCAATTCTGTTGGTAAACCTGTGATGTCTTTGTGTTACCAAATTAGTGTAACATTTTTTACTCTTGATTTATTTATTTTTTTAACTGAGGCCCACATTAAGTTTATAATTGGGGGTAGTCTATCCCATTCCATTACGGCCCATTAATTGAAGTCCACCAATGAGCCAGTTGCACATATGCGTAAAAGCAGGGATGAGGAATCCCATATTCTTCTCATATGGCAGAAAAAGATCTCATCTTTCCATTCCTTATGAACTGATGAATATGGATTATATTCTTGATATTGAGAGCTGTATTGAGTTATGAAAATTGGTTTCTTCTTTGTGGTTATGGGCAAGTCGTTCTTTTAGTCTGTCAGATAATATGGCCGATTTTTTGTCTTTGTTTTCTCCATGGCATAATTTAGGGCCATGTCCTTGTTGATGTTAACAGTTGGTAATGACATGACACTCTGTTTCATAGGCCACATCCAAAAAGGAGGCTGTTTAGGCCCTAATGTATATGCCTATAGGGAAATTCTTTATCATGTTGTGGGTTTACAATATAGACTGTTGTAGATTTCTGTCTGTGTAGGGTTTCCTTCAAGATGTATGTCCAAAAACGGAATGGCATGAGGTTTATGGTCAAACCTGAACCTCAAATTAAAATCATGATTGTTAAGGTAAGATATGAAATTGACTCTTGCCTCCGGACAACCATGCAAATTAGGAGGCAGTTGTCATATCTACCATACTATTGTATGTATTTGGCAAAAGAATTATGTTCCCTAAAGAAATATTAGTGAGAGCGGGTGCCCATAGGGCAGCTTATTTTTCTGTATAAAGAATTGGTTACAAAAAAAGATAAAAATTGTCACTTAAAAGAAAATGTAATAAATCTGTCAAAAAGTCTTCAGTTATGGGAGAGAAGGTGCTTTACCATTGTAAGTGTGATTTCATGGTACTGCAAGCACCCCCCTGGGCAATGTTGGTATACAGAGCGGTAATATCAAATACCAACCATACCAATCGCAGGACCAAGACATTTTACTCATAGCACACAGGACATTGCTTATATATTTCTAAAAGTGCTATTGACATCAAGATTCAAAATGCCTTCTGTGTGGAGAAACTGGCCACATGCATTGGTCAAGTGGGTCAACACTGTTCCAATCCTGAAGGTTCCATTGATTTCTATGAACTCTAAGCTTTAGTTACATTAAGCCGGCTTCTTTTCATGATATGGATGAATACACCCACAGGCTAAATCCTTGCCTACCTACTTGTCTTGTGGTCACGGCAAATAAATGAAACAAGCTGGATTAAATGAAGTACTCAGATGCTCATCATGCTTAAGCTTGAAAGAAAAACCCCCTCCCCACAGGGACTATTCCTCCTGTCACTCCAAAAGTCTAGCGGAATATTTCATCTGGGTATGGTAACAAACCTCAGAACTTACAGCCGCAGCACCTTCCTTCTGCAGGAGCCCATAATCAAGAGTAAAAATTTCTTGAGATCAGGTCAGGTTAATGACTTTTCTTTCACTGAAAGAAATTGAGATTTTCCTTGGTGGTATGTTTGGGATGATTGTCTCTGTTGAATTGAAGACCATTGTTTCATTTTCATCATTCTGGTAGATGTCAGCAGATTTTGATCAAGAATGTCTTGTTATATTTGTCCAATTATACTTCATTCAAATATATGAAGTTTGTCAATGGAGAACAGACTCACACCAAGAAGTTCCCACCTCCAAACTTCACAGTTGGTCTCCAATATTGTGTGTTTTTGTTTGTTCAGAAATTGAATCTTGTATGGGAAACATACATAGCAGCCATGGAGGTTAACAGTAATGAGATAGTAAGGGGAAGGATTCCTGTCAAAATATTTCGGCTGACTTTCTATGTTTTTTTGCACCTCTCTTTCTTCATGTGATTAATATTAATACACATAACTACATTTATAGAAAACTATGGTTTAATTTCTATGCCAGTGTAAATTAAGTGGGTTGCTATCCACATCTGAAAGAATGTTATGTCAAATCTATTCATTCTGGCACCTTTTAGGCATTGAATTTAATCCAAATATTGTGTGATTTTGGTGAATCTTGTATACAGGCTGTTCCCAGGATACATAAATATAGGTTATTCAGGTTTGTACTCTGTATGTAAGTCAGAAAAGGTACATTTTATAAATAGCTTTTATATATTTTTTATTGTAGCTCAAAACAAATTTTTTTTTGTCCGAGTGACAATTGGATTTTCAAAATGTTTTGCTGTCATGTGAAAAAGAATTAATGATAACTTTATTACAGACATCTTAAAGCTGATCATTGTAGCCTGGTACTAAAGTAAGGCATCCAGAGAGCATCAGCAGAGGTCACAGTGGGAAGAAAGGTCTATATGTAAGTTTTGGTTGTCTGTAAGTTGGGTGTCCTTAAGTCGCTGACCTCCTGTATATATAATTAATATTGGACCTTTAATGGTTTTCAAAGAAAAACCAGTGACAATTGGATTTTCAAAATGTTTTGCTGTCATGTGAAAAAGAATTAATGATAACTTTATTACAGACATCTTAAAGCTGATCATTGTAGCCTGGTACTAAAGTAAGGCATCCAGAGAGCATCAGCAGAGGTCACAGTGGGAAGAAAGGTCTATATGTAAGTTTTGGTTGTCTGTAAGTTGGGTGTCCTTAAGTCGCTGACCTCCTGTATATATAATTAATATTGGACCTTTAATGTTTTTCATTATAAATTTGCACCATGTTCTTCTGTTATTATTGTTTTGGAGAAAAATGAAAACTAAAAAAGTCATGAAAGAAATAAATTGATGAAATTAGATAGGACTTTTATTAAAAAATATGTTTATAGAGGATAAGAGGGGGTTATTTACCATTTTCTAGTACAAAGAAGGAAAAAGCAGTTCTGAATCCAAATCAAAATGATTAAAATCTGAATCAAATCTGGGGGCGGAGGCTGACCAGGAAGCGAGACAGACGCACACGAGTGAGCTCCTGCAGTAAAGGTTTCCCGACCTGCCTATTTAGCATCGAAACTCGCTCCAAATGGGGAATCCCAAAAGAGACAAGTTTGGGGAACACTACCACCCCACGACCCCGGTACTATGTGGTTACTGCCTCCTCTCACTTTACAGAGAGGGTAGACATGGTGCCCATATTTCTGGGTAACTCCAAAATTTGAAAGATATCCATGTCAATATATGTTATTTTGTCAGTTTTATATGTTAAAGTTTACCCTAATGTTTACAGCCACTAGATCGAGTAACTCTACATTTGTGCCATGGCGACCTTGACCCTAATGTCAAAGGGCTAAATACACCCCAAAAAAGGTCACAGGTGCTCAGAATGCTTAAACAGTATAAGACAGACATCTGTTTCTTCCATGAAACACATTTTAAAATGGACAAAGTCCCAACCATGCCCACCCACCACTTCAAATACCATTCAAGCACCATATGACCTATCCTGACCCAGAGAGAAGATTCCTATTTGTTGGCAGTAGTCACTCTAAGTCACTCTGGTCAGCCTGTATGCACCCAATAACAACCAGGTGCAATGGTTGAAGGACGTAATGTATAAGCTTAATGAATATTTGGAAGGTATTAGACTAGTCGGGGGAGATATCAACATAACTCTTAACTCATAAAGCCCTCCAAAGGGTGTCACTAGTAGATGCTTGGAGGTACTTATATCCAGGTGGAATAGACTTTACTTTCAACTTTTTAGTCCACTATACTTTTCAAAGGCTATATTACCTATTCATCGCTAGGGACCAACTAGACATAGTTATCAAAACCTCAATAGAAGCTATAACCATCTCCGATCATGCCCCGTCCACATGCAACTTCGTCTATCTTCCTTACCAGTTCCAAATTGGAGGTGGAGATTAAATGAAACATTAATAGATAGTACAGAACGCATTACCCAAATTCAGAGTAAACTAGTTACCTATTTCTCCAAATACGCAGACAAAGCCTCAGCACACACATACAACTGGGAGGCCCACAAGGATTTTATAAGGGGGTGTTCATATCATTAGGAGCTTGGGTCAAGAAGCAGAAATCCAAGGCAATGGACATCGTATTCGCTAAAATTGCTAGACTGGAAGCCATACATAAAAAATGAAGAGCAACAACCGGCCTGCCAGGTTTACAGGCGGCCAGGGAGGAACTCTTAGATCTCTTAAAGGTCAAAAACGGCTGTAGCTATCTTAATGCTAAATTTCGCTACTACGCACACGGTGATAAGGGTAACAAGATGAGTTACGGATGATGGTCGAAACAAGGGAAGATACCCCAGGTATTGCCCGGCTTTCCAGGAATATTATGAAAAGTTCTACAATCTTAATCCGCACGCAACTCCCAACCACAACTGACACTAAATTAGCTATCCAGAGCTTCCTGCAAAAAATACAACTCCCAAAATTTTCAGAAAAAGACTTAGAGGAACAGGAGGTCCCGGTCACCACATACGAAGTACTAGCTGTAATCAAATCCACGCCAAAAGGCAAGAGCCCAGGCCCAGGCACTTGAAGCTACTATCTCAATAATCCCAAAAGAGGGAAAAGATGCTACAAGATGTTCAAGCTACTGCCCGATTTCTCTCCTTAACATTGACATAAAAATCTGGGTGAAACTCTTAGCGAATAGACTAAATAGAGTACTGCCAAAACGTATTCACTTTGAACAAGCTGGTTTTGTGCCGGGCAGGGAGAGCAACCAGAATTCTAATAGAGTCCTTCACGCCATCCAGTGGGCCAGAACTAATAAAATCCCTCTGGTCCTTCCTGGCACTGATGCCGAGAAGGCCTTTCGATACAATCAGTTGAGAGTTCTTAGTTGAAACCCTAAAGTCCTTTGGCCTCCCTGCCACCCTCATTGATGCAATCATGTCACTATATTCTAGGCCCAGTGCTATGGTGCGAGTTAACAACATACTATCACCCACATTTAACATAAAAAATGGAACCCAGCAGGGCTGTCCTCTATTGCCCTCCCACTTTGTACAAGTAATGGAGACATTACTTCAAGCCCTCAGAGGCAACCCACAAATCAAAGGGATCCAATTAGGTAACTCTACACATCTTAACGCAGCTTTTGCTGACGACTTGCCAATGATGCTTACTAATCATCAAGAAGCCTTCCCCGCAATAATGAAGCTCCTCCAGGCATTTGGGAAGGTATCAAATTTTAAAGTCAACATTAGCAAGTCTGAAGCTATCAACATTTCTGCCCCCCAAACAATGGCTGCCTGCCTCATGACCGCCTTTTCATTTAAATGTAAAGCAGCCTATATGCAATACTTAGGAGTGCTAATACCCAAGTCCTCGACCCAATTATTCCAGCATCACTATGCTAAATTTCTTTTACACCTCCCATCTAAACTTAAGTCTTACAACATACCATACATCTCTTGGTTAGGGAGAAAAAACATCTTACTCACCTTTATTATGCCAAAATTGCTATACACTCTACAAATGGTCCCAATCTTCTTATCTCACACCTTCTTTCATTCTATCAGAACGATCTTCAGTAAATTTTTATGGAAAGGAAGCCACCCGAGAATAGCTTGCAGTAAATTAATTTTGAAAAGATCAAACTGAGGGGCCTTCCCGACCCGCTAACATACTACCAAGCGGTACACCTAAGGAGATGGGTCCTACTACATGACACAAGCATCAGACACTAATCACAGATCAGCAGTGGGCATGGGCTTGGGGGCTTACCTCAGGGAAGACCTTAGCTATAGTCAATAGCATCACTAAGGGCACATTCCAAGTAGCTAGAAAATTCACCACAGATCCAACTTTTTATAATACTCCCTCCCCTGCCATGCCAAGCAAACTGTTACCATTCTACCTCAACCCTCAGTGCCAAAACATCTCAGGGGTATGGTCGCTCCTACAAGGTCAAAAAGCACAGCACCTACTAGACCTGTCAAGACAAGCAAAAGACATCTCTAGTAGTGTGGCAGACCTTTTTCAAAGCACACATTTCTTACACAGCATGGAAATAACCATGATCTGTCACCAGCTGAAGGTGAGACAAATACCAGAACCCACCTGCTCCTGGCTAGAAGACCTCACTCTCAAACAACTCCCCACCAGAGGACTAATATCAACGTGCCATCACAAACTTTTAGGGGACCCTTACAACTCGGTAAAACCGGCGTACATTGCCCAAGGGGAGAAGGAGTTAGATATTGCGTGCACCTCTCAGGACATTGTCAGGATACACAAACACTCACATGGATTCTCGAGGTGTGTGAAACACCAAGAAAATTCATTTAAAATCATCACAAGTTGGTACAGGACACCAAGTTATTTAAAACAAATTGGGTTGTGCCCCACAGATGAATGCTGGAGGTGTGGACAACCAGAGGGGTCCCTTTCTCACATCTTCTGGTATTGCCCTCTAATTAGGCCATTTTGGAAGTTGGTTGAAAAGCACATCAATAGAATGACTTCCACATCCATAAAACTAACCCCTGAATCTGTCATCCTATGGCTTCCCAATGACACCTGGAAACCAAGGAGGACGCAACTGGCTACTATTTTCGTACAGGAGGCTAAGTTGTTAATCCCCTTGAACTGGCTTAAGAAGGATGTTCCCACAGTAGGTCAATGGCTAGAGAAAATAGACCATTTTTACAGGTTGGAAGAACTGGCAAACTGGGCAGAAAGGAGTCACAATAGGTTTGTGAAACTTTGGGCACCCTAGGTAGCAATTAGAGGAATAGGTAGAGAGGGGGGTCACTTAAAATGTTGCTAATTTACACCCACCCTCAAAACCATACAAACATACCATAGCCGATGAGAAGACCCAACTGACTACACACAAAGAGCACCTTCCGCAGGAGAAGCACCTCCCCCCAGATTTTTGCCCCCCCCCCTGACATTTGAAGAGATACAAACAGACCACTACGAGCACAAATCAACAGCACAAAGTTGAAAGACACTTCCTAGCATTACTTCACTTCTAAGGTCTATGGCTGTATGTTCCTTTTCTTTCTTTTACCTGTCCCTAATTAGTTGACAGATTATTTCTCCTCGGTCTTCTACACTGTACTGTTGTCAAGCTAGGTCCACCAAAAATCTACATGATACGGAAGTATGATTATGAGCATCATTAATTGAAACATATATATGTAACCTAATTGGCCTACTATTGTTATGCTTATTTGTATCCTACAACGCATCTAAATGTTATGCTTATTTGTATCCTACAACGCATCTAAATGTTATGCATACTATGTAACCTGTATTTTGAAAAACAAAAATATTTATACCAAAAAAATCTTAATCAAATCTTGAATGATTCACTAATCTCTACTCACCGAATAAATTAGATACTAAATAATATTTACCATATATCTGCTTTGTGTTGACAATGGAAGACAATTGCAGAAAAAATAACTTAAACAATTTACCACATTTTGGAAACTACCCCCTTATGACAAATCTTCACTTATATATCACCATCAAATTCCACAACAATTTTGAAATGATTCACCTAAGTAACTTATTTAACTATATAAACAGATGAAGCAGGCTGCAGAGGAGGGAACAGTAGTGCTCGGGGGAGGCTTTAACCCCTTAATAACCATAGCCTTTTTAATTTTTGTGTTTTAATTTTTCACTCCCCACCATAACTTTTATTATTTTTCATGTAAAGAGCTGTGTGAGGGCTTGTTTTCTGCACAACATTGCAATTTATAGTGACAGTATTGAATATTCCATGCAGTTTACTGGGAAACGGGAATCTATTTGTGGCATTATCTTAATTTTCTTCATATTTTTTCACTCCAAGTGATATGTCTCCTATATGCTTTGGGTTGGTACGATCAAGGAAATACCAAATGTATATAGGATTTATAATGATTTCTTCCTGTAGTATACTTGACTGACTTAATGTAGACATGATCCAATCCAAGATTAATAAAATAAACATGTACATAGCTCCCTGACCAGAAGAGTTACACCCCAGAGTCCTTAAAGAACTAAGTTCTCTCATTGTTATGCCTCTGTTTAAAATCTTCAGAGATGGGGGCGTGGCTTGGCTGCGAGAGAGAATGGCCGCGTGAGAACCAGGCTCCGTCTCACAGACACCGTTATACCGGCCAAACGAGCGTCTCCGCCAGCAAAAATGCCCAGCAGGACCCCTAAGACAGCGGTGATGCTGCCAGGAAGGAAGCGAGGTGCGACCGACCAGTCATTAAGACAGATTGGTCAATTCTTTAGCGGCGGGACCGCGAAATCCCAAGATGGCGCCGGCAGCAGGAATAGAAGCATGGGCTCAGAGAGAGCGAGGAGAGACAGCGACTCACCTGCACAACCCGCTCCAAGACTTCCCGTGAGTAAACACCCTCCTGCAGTGACTGAAGTGCCTGAGAGATGGGGTTCAAGCTCCCGAATGTCCTTTGAGCTGCTTCAGCCGTCACCAGCTCATATAGAGGATGATATCAGCATGCCTCCACTTCTCCTGCAGCAGGGCAGCAGCTCTGAAGCAACACTGTCTCCAGACTCAGAGGGCTCCAAAACCTCCAGATCTCCAACCAGCAGCCCAGCTAAACAGAAACAGAAATACCAAGACCCACCACCTGAGGTAAGAACCAGTTCTGCTAGCAACAAATTAGCTGAGACGGACCTATTTGCCTCATTTGAGACATCAGACAAATATGTCTCCGAATGCATGCTAAAATCCATGCTTGAGGCACTAAGAACCTCACTACAAAAGGACTTATCGTCATTGATAAAGCCTATCCAATCTTCCCTAGATGAGATGGGGGAAAGAGTCTCTCATGTGGAGGATAAAATGGCAGACTTCGCCAATGCTTTCAATGATCTAGCAGATTCCCACAACTCACTTGAGGACAAAGTTTTTACAATACAAGCTGACTTAACTGATAAAGAAGATCGAGATAGACGTAACAACGTCAAAATAAGAGGTATTCCAGAAACAGTTCCCAACTCGAATCTGAGGAACTATGTTCAGCAAATGACCAAAGCTCTCTTGCCCGAACTAGCGGATTATGAACTGAGTATCGATCGGGCCCATCGGATCCCTAAACCTAGTAACCTTTCCGAAACAGTCCCCAGGGACGTTCTCGCAAGATTTACCTTCTTTCATACTAAGGAACAACTCCTTACATACTCAAGGAAGAATCCAACTTTGCCTGCTCCCTATGAATCATTAAAGCTATTTGTCGACCTGTCTGCAGCAACTCTCCAAGCAAGGAGAAATCTCGCGCCACTCACCAACCTCTTACGAGAACATAACATTCCCTACAGATGGGGCTTCCCCACTAAAATTCTGGTGAAGCACCAGAATACCGTCACACAAATTAAAACCCTGGAGGAAGGGTATGAATACTTAAAAAAGTGGGACATCCCCAAGGAATCAATTGAAGCGGCGAGACAGAAAGCGAGAAGAACGCCAAGAATAGATCCGGAATGGCGAGTACAAGGAGAGTCCTGAATTTCCTGCACCAACGGAATTTGAAGGTGTCTGGTAGGGACGCTGCCTGGGCGCTTTGTTTATTATTGTTTTCTTTTTCATTGCCCCACGCAAGTGTACCAATTCTTAGTTAATTCGTACCGTTCTGTTAAAGTGCTGCGTTTACATAGTAATGTTAAATGCAGACAGTTTGTTTAAACTGATGTTTGTCATTAGAGTTAAGACCTGGTTGATGTATTTGTTAATTGTAAAGTACACTTCCACACTTTATCTTTATACCACGATGCTATTGGTAAACCCTTTTGTAACCCACTGCAATGAGTATCAAACTAGTATCACTTAATGTAAAGGGTCTTAACAGTCCCTTTAAAAGATCTCTATTGTGGAAGGAAGTTGTAGCTAACAAAGGGGATATAATATGCGCACAGGAGACCCATATTTGCCACAAAAACCCTCCAAAGCTGAGCCATCCTAAATTCCAACATTTGATCAACTCATCTTATAATAAGAAAAAGAGAGGAGTGCTGATAGCTTTTAGGGACTCGCTTGCAGTAAGCATTCACCAAACCATAATAGATCCAAATAGTCGCTACATAATAGTGACCTGCTCTATTAACAATACTGACTACACAATAGTAAATTTATATGCGCCCAACAAAAGGCAAAAAAACTTTCTTACAAAGTTGTTCCGCAAAATCAATGGGATTAAAAGAGGTCTCCTATTAGTCTGTGGGGACTTTAATACAATAGGACAGTGATGGCAAACCTTTTAGAGACCGAGTGCCCAAACTTCAACAATGACCCGCTTATTTATCGCACAGTGCCAGCACAGAAATGTAATTTGTGATTTATACTCTTCTCTGTCACAGTTTTCATTGATACCAGCACCTGAAGACACCAATACAGCAGAAAATAGTCCCAGGATGAGCTGTCACTTCAAAATAGCTCTGTGCACAGCAAGTCCTGGGCTGTCTGTGACTGCAGGAAGATACCTGGAGTCCTCTCTGGTGATGGCCTGAGTGCCCACAGAAAGGGCTCCGAGTGCCACCTCTGGCACCAGTGCCATAGGTTAGCCATCACTGCAATAGGACATAAAGAATTGGACACAACTTCTAACTCTCAACATAGGCAATTTACCCTTAACCCCTTTCTTTGGGATAACGACTTATACGATGTCTGGCGAGTTCAACACACATCGGAAAAGGACTTTACCTTTTTTTCAGCAAGATATAAAACTTATTCTAGAATTGATATGATCCTCACTGACAGATATCTGCTAGATAAGACCACACAGTCATCAATAGGTAGCATACAGTGGTCTGATCATGCACCCATCTCTGTCACTATTTCAGACACATACTCTTGCAATACAGACTACATCTGGCGAGCCAACATGGCTACAATAGCGTCTACGGCTCAAAGTACCATGATGGAGAGAAAACTGCAAGAATTTCTCTCGATCAACAAAAACAGCCAGGTTAGCCCCTTCTCAATGTGGCTCACCCACAAAATGTTCATTAAAGAGGAGCTTACCATACTCAACAGCAGATTACGGAGAGAAAGAGAGAGGGAAGTTACATCCACCTTAATGCACATACAATTCCTAGAGAGAGAGGACAAAAAATTAACAACCTCCACTCATTTTAAAGAACTAGCAGAATTACGCTGTCACCTACGAAACCTTTTGCTCTATAAATATACCAATGCATTACAGAAAATGAAAGTCAAGTTTTACTCCTTTGATCATAAAGCAGGGGCTCTGCTAGCTAGGCGAATCAAACAGCGTAACCACAAAGCCAGAATCCCTTATTTATATCACCACAGCAATGGAAATAAATTATTATCCCCCAGGGACATAGCCAATGCCTTTATGGACTATTACTCCGGATTGTATAATTTAGCTGAAAACAAATCTGTATCCCCACCCTCCCCCGCACTCATACAGAGATTCCTGAACAAAATTCCTCTCCCTAAAATAACAAAAGAACAGTTGGATCAACTAAATGCTCCTCTAACTATCACTGAGATCCAGAAAACAATAAAATCCCTCCCATCAAACAAGTCCCCTGGCCCTGATGGACTTCCCAGCTTATATTACAAAAAATTTGTAACTACCCTATCACCTTACCTACTAGAGGTATTCAACTTAGCGGCTACCAAAGGGAGATTCCCTAAGACTATGCTAGAAGCTATCATAGTTGCCCTTCCAAAACCCGGGAAAACTCCTGACAAAGCAGCTAACTTCCGTCCAATCTCCCTCCTCAATGAGGATATAAAAATATACGCCAAGATCTTGGCCAATAGGCTAAAAACAGTCCTCCCACAATTAATTGCAGAAGACCAAACTGGCTTTACACCAACAAGACAGGCGTCGGACAACACCAGACGGGTCATAAATTTACTACAACAATGTGAGAACGCCAAAATACCAGCATCCTTCGTTACAATAGATGCCGAAAAGGCGTTCGATAGGGTAAACTGGGAATACGCATTTGCCACACTCAAAAGATTTGGAATAGAAGGCCATATATTTATGGCAATTAAAGCCTTATACTCCTTCCCCTCTGCAACAGTTTTTATTAATGGGGTACGCTCGAGAGAATTTTATTTGTCCAATGGTACCAGGCAGGGATGTCCCCTATCACCCTTAATATTTGTTCTATCAATAGAACCGCTAGCTACAGCCATTCGAAATCACCCAGATATTACAGGGATAAAAGTAGGAGAATACGACCACAAAATAGCACTTTTTGCAGATGACATCCTACTAATATCAACAAACGTAAGCGAATCGCTATTCCATATCTTCGAAACAATGTCCTCTTATAGTGAGGTCTCCTACTACAAAATTAACCACACAAAATCACAAGTTTTACCCATCAACCTCAGCAAGAAGCAACTAATAGAACTCAAACAGAAGTATACCCTAGATTGGAAAGAGCAATCGATTGACTACCTAGGTATTCAGCTTACATACCCGGCCCGCAATCTAATTAAGCATAATTATACCCCTCTAATAAGCAAAATAAATACAGAATTAGACTCATACTCTAAATATACACTCTCCTGGTTTGGGAGAATTGCCACATATAAAATGATGGTGCTTCCCAAATATCTTTATATATTTCGTACAATCCCAATCCCAGTCCCCAACTCCTTTTTTATAGAAACTCAAACTCAGCTAAAGAGATTCATATGGCATAATAAGAAACCAAGAGTCCCCTTTAAAACATTAACTAAACACAAGCTGTCAGGAGGCCTGAATATTCCAGATATTCGAGAATACTATTATGCAGCGATTTTAGAGCAATCACAGCATTGGTGGCACAACTCCACAGACAAGCTATGGTGTTCAATTGAGAAACACTATCAAAAAGGCATACCTTTAAGATGTAGAATATTATCTCTAGCATGGAACAAATCTCCCCCGATATCAAACCTTCTCACCGTGCGTGCCACGGATAATGCTTGGAGCAAATTAAATTCCAGCCTAAAAGAAGGGAAATCAATCCCATACCAGCAAATTCCATTGGAACTGCTGGAACTAAACATACCCAATATAAATGTTTCCTCCTGGCACTATCTGGGCATCCACTCCTTAGAAGACATTAGATCTGGCAACACAATAGCACCCTTTAACCTACTCATGAAAAAATACTCTATCACAGAAAGAGAATTTTATTCTTATCTGCGGGCTAGACATTTCTTGCAGGGCCTCTCAAACACTGGACCTACACTAGACTCATACCTATTTGAAATGTTACATAGTCCTACCACCTTCAAAAAAGGAATCTCCCTATTCTACAACATGATCGGGGGGAAAAAACTTTTCTCTAAACTACCACATATGATACGTTGGGAACAATCTTTAAACGCTATATTCTCTGACAAACAATGGCAGGGAGCTCTGCGTATGACAAATTCATATCTTAGATGTACATCTCACCTGGAAGCGATCACCAAAACACACCTACGCTGGTATTTTACCCCAACTAGGCTCAGCAAAATCTTCCCTTCTTCCACGCATCTATGCTGGAGGAACTGCAACCAACCTTGTTCCCTTTTACACACTCTGTGGTCCTGTCCAGTCATAAGCGAACTCTGGGAAGAGACGTCCAAAATATATAAGAACATCACCCATACCAGAGTCTCCCTACTCCCAGCTACTGCGTTGTTAATGATAGATATAGATCAACTTCCAGTAGATAATAGAAATATAGCTACCCACCTGGCAATGGCAACCAAACTTATTATTACAAGACATTGGAAAGAAACGCAGTGCCCAAAAATAGAAGAAGTACTGAGTCTGGTTAACACAACCTGCAGATTTGAAAAAATTATCTCCTTCCAGAATCACACACACCCTAAATTCATAAAAGATTGGGGGAAGTGGATATCAAGTAAATACTATTCTGAATAAAATCAGAATTATAGGCAAACCGGGTCACAGTTCTGGTTAACTGTTTTGGTTAAAAATTTGTTGCGGTTAATAGTAATTAAGGTTGAGCAGAGCAACTCGACCAGCTTTAGGTCTAGGAAAAAACAAAAGTTTGCTCTTCCTTGTTTTGTTTCATCACACAGGAAACATTACTACTTTAAATGGAAATAATACCTCTTAAATAAATGGCATAACAACTGTAAGAATAAATGACAGTAAGATAGTATGCATATTCCAACTATTATAACAGAATACAATTGATATTAAAGATATTTTATTGTCATATGCAAAATCTATATACCTTTGATGTATACGCAATTCTGATGTGATGTATGTTTGTATTTTCATACTTTAAAAAAAATTTCAATAAAAATCAAAATTGAAAAAAAAAAAAAATCTTCAGAGATTCCCTAATGACTGGAATGGTGCCAATTGATGGGTGCAAGGGGAATGTGGTGCCACTATTCAAACAGAGATCTAAATCTTCCCTAAGCAATTACAGACCTGTAGGAATACTAAAAGGCTAGATGCAGGAGTATGTGACTTCACATAGTATAATAAGTGACAGCCAGCATAGGTTTTTAATCTTTGATGTATATTATAATAACCCAATGAAATTTTCTGGTGAATATGTTTTTTTGGGTTGCAATCCAGCTATCAGATATTTAAAGGAACAGGAAACATGGCAGCACCATGCCCCAGATGAATCCGGAAGAGACAAAACCTAAGTTGGGCGATGTCCTTTGGCATCGTAGAATTTATTTGCAAATTATGGTGGAAAATATTTGGTCAGTAACAAAGGTTCATCTTAATTCTAAGTTATATATCATTTGTTGGCAATGACAGAGGTAAAACGTTTCCTGTAAGTCTTCACATGGTTGGCACACACTGTTGCTGGTTTGTTGGTCCATTCCTCTATGCAGATATGCTCTAGAGTTTTGATATTTTGGGGCTGTCTCTGGGCAACACAGACTTTTAACTACCTCCAAAGATTTTCTTTGGGGTTCAGATCTGGAGACTGGCTAGGCCACACCAGGACCTTGAAATGCTTTTTAAGAAGACAGTCCTTTATTGCGCTGGTGGTGTGCTTGGGATCATTGTCATGCTGAAAGATCCAGCCACTTTTTTAACTTCAATGCCCTTGCTGATGGATGGAGGTTTGTATTCAAAATCTCACAATGAGGAGGAGCAGTTCCAAAGCATTATGACAAACACAACGAGTTGTGTTTCTACCAAACAGATCTACTTTGGCGTCATCTGATCATATTACATTTTCCCTATACTCTTTTAGAATATCCAAATGCTTTCTAGCATACTTCAGATGGCCCTAGATATGTACTGGATTAAGCAGCGAGACACGTCTGGTACTGCAGGATCTGAGTCTCTGTTGGTGTAATTTTACCATAGTGGAGTTTGTAGTGTGACTGTTTGAGGTTGTGTACAGGTGTCTTTTATGCTGATAATAAGTACAAACAGGAGCATTACTACAGGTAATGAGTGGAGGACAGAGGAGCCTCTTCAAGAAGAAGTTACAGGTCTGTGAGAGCAAAAAATCTTCTTCTCCCACTTCAATTTCCTAAAACATTTTTGTCCTGTGGAGAAGAATGTTAAAGCCGATGCCCTCTCTCATACCTCCGATGTTATCAGGTAAGATGCTGCTCCTCGACATATCATTCCATCTGAACGCCAGGTTCTCGCTGCCACTGTCTACCTGCGGCAGCTTCCTCCTGGCAAGGAGGACCTACGTCCAACTTGCTATATAGAAGAGGATTTTGACATGGGGACATTGTTCTTGAGTGCCTGGGCACCCTGGGGTGCAACGCTCTGTCGTCCTCATTTCCTATTTCTACTGGTAGCCAGATCTGGTCAAGGATATATGAGCTTTTGTGGGTTTCTGCAATTTCTGTGCCCAAAACAAGCCATCTCATCTTTAACCAGCTAGTCTTCTGCCATTACCAATACCCAGTTGCCCGTGGACTCACGTGGCTATGGACTTTATCTTCCATCTTCCTTGGGTAATACCATCATCTGGGTGGTAACCGACCTTTTCTCCAAAATGTCCCACTTTGTTCCTCTGCCAGGTCTGCCATCAGCTCCACACCTTGCCAGCTTGTTCTTCATCCACATCTTTTGGCTTCATCTTTTCCCATCTACAAGCTCGGTCCTCGCTTCCTGGGTCAATTTGAGTTATTGAAACACATTAATCCTGTGGCTTACAAGCTTTGTCTTCCACCCACCATGTACATCCCAAATTCTTACTATGTCTCCATGCTGAAATCTGTCATCCTGAATCACTTCTCCCGGCTGATGCTACTGACGTCTTTGAGGTAAAAGAAGTCCTTGATATGAAGACAGTCAGAGGGAAGCTATTCTAATGTTGACTGGAGGAGGTTTGATCCAGAGGAGAGGTCTTGGGAGCCTGAGGACAACATCCTGGATCGTGCTCTTTTGCACAGGTTCTTCCAGTCCAAGAAGAGTGGGAGGCTAAAGGGGTTGGTAGGGGGGCACTGTCACGGGCACGGCTGCTCCTGTGTCCCATATCCCAGATTACAGGCACGACCTGGTGGTACCACTCCGGAACAAGTCCAACCAACTTATGGTGAACAATTACCTTAGGATAGGAATCTATTCTTACTTAAAACACTTATTAATAAAAAAGTTTTTTTTCCTTTAAACCTCCTTGCTGAGGACTTATTAGCAAGGGGCTACTTTTATATAAAATATAATTAGGATATTTGTATTATTTGAGAATTTTTTATATTGAATTATTGTATTTAAATGTTTGTATTGAATACGATTGCATAATAAATATTTATTTAAAAAAAAGAAAAAGATCAGAAACAACAACAAAAAATTGGTAAAGGAGCGCTCTTACTTCTCTGACATAGTCAAAAGGCTCTCATTTAGCTGAACCTGTTTTATACACTTTGCTATAAAAATGCAAAAACATTGAAACAGTTATCTCTACAGTTGGGAATGTTTTGCTTTTGGAATGGCTACCTTATGAGATAGCTAAGAAGAAATCCTGGAAAATGTATTTACTGTACTTATTTCTTTTGCATTTAGACCTCCATTTGCACAAGTTAAGTTCACCTGTTAAGTGCTATGGGTGAACTGGACAGCGGCACCTGTACAGCGTTGCACAGGGGTGCCACCATTTTGGCAGATGATCAGTGCTCCTCGTGATATCATTGGAGGGCGCTAATCAGTTGTCATGAAAGCTGAGAACCTATTAGAGGCTCCTTTAGCTGCCATTGAGCAGACTCCTGCATACAGTAATTGAAAAGCAGTTGTGTTGCAATATATATTGTAAAAGTAATCAGACCCCCTATGGTTTAGTTTTGTAATAGAAAAGTTTAAATTTAATAAAGTTTATATGTAAAAAAAAAACCTATATAAATTTGGTATCTCTGCAATATTTGTTAAAAAAAACTATTAGTTAAACAAATAAGTCCTCATATATTTTTGTAAAAGGCAAAATCAAAAGTAAAATTTAAAAAATGGTCTTTCAGGGGTTAAACAAGATTTGATGATTTTTAAGAAGATAATGGCATTTCAAAGTACTTTTTAAATGTATGTTAATAGATATGTGCAACTTCTGAATATCAGAAGCGAGCAGTTTTTCTAAAAATAATATAATTTTATGATAAGTTATGAATGAAGGAGAATGGTGACTATTCTATGGGTTGTCATCCTGGGGGTAAAAGTTGTAAATTTCAACCTTTCAAAGCGTGTGCTAGAATAATATCAAATTGTGTTGAATTAGATTAATAAAGAAAATATTGTTTATTTATTTTATTTATTTCTACATTACTTTAAATTAACACGGACCAAAGAATGCGTGTTACATTTATTTTTTTTTTAGATACTATTAGTATCTGAAAAATGTAGGGATGTGAATATAGTAGATTTTCTTTTAAATTTGTACTCTATGCAGTCCTTAAAAAAGATAAATTTAAAAGCAACCTTGAGCAGTATTGTAAATCTTACAAATTGCTAGTGCATTTTAAGTATAAAGGCCTTTTGTTGTAACATTCCTTTTAATTGAGTTCATCCTCCGAGCTTGACAATAACAGACATTTTTATTATACAATGAATTCTGAAATTGTGGAATAGGTCAAAGAAACGATAAATCAATTGTTGCAGTTTTACATACTAGTGCACATAACAAATATTGCACATTAATCTGTGGTAAATGTATTTTTTAATAAAATATTTGGCCTTTTGTTTGTAGTTTTAAATTTATTTTCAAATTCTGTTCTTGACATATTTAAAAAAATAATAATTTATATTGCCATAAAATTATTTGTTTATTTAATTGATCATGTGAGTCTCTGATTATAATTTTTTTTCTGTTTTTCGCCTTATTACTCGCCACATTCAAAAATCCATTACTTGTTTTACATTTATATTTATAGAGATGTTTTAGGAGGATTTTTTTTGTTCTTATATGAATTTACTAGGGGCACAATTTAATATTCTGGCTAAAGTACTAGGAGTCTCTAAAAAATTCCAAAAGTGGTGAAATTGACAAAAAAACACAAGTCCACTTGCCACATTCCCTTTTATCTTTGTGTCAGATACCAAATTTATATGAGTTTTTATTATAATGGAACACCATATTGTGACTGGCTATAACTTTTTAGACTTTGGTGTACGGAGCTGCAGGACAAACTAATGTTTCCATTTTGGTAAGTGCTTGATCTGTTGACCACTTTTTATTAAAATATTTATGTAGCAAATCATGTGAAAAATAAGTGTGGCAAAGATCATAAAGATACGGAAACATCAAAATTATGAGAGGTAGAAATCCCTCCCTTGAAATTCATCTACGTGTTCCTATACCATGCCAGGAAACTTGTCTCATAAAATCAGTATCCACATAAACCAAATCCTATCATCAAACCTAATGGTCTGATGGAAAAGGAGATTTTAGCAACATCCATTACAGAGGTCAGTAAAACATAATACCCTTTATAGTAGACATCATTTCTAGAAACCTCCATCTTGCTATACGCATCAAAGACATATGTGGCATAATTCAAATTTCAGCCACATGCTTTCTCCTAAGAACTCCATTAGGATCTCTTATGTTACTGTACCAAAAGCCAATGAATAGCACCCCAACAACAGCAAGCAATTACATAATTTGCAAATTATTCCTACTGTTATTATTATATTTAGTATGTATGTGGGTGGGGAAAAGACCAAATTTGTAGAATGTCCACATGGCAAGATATTGAGGTATAACAATATCGTAAAACATTTGGTCATAAAAAGATATTAACATACACTGTTAGAATGGGATGTTGGAGTTTTACTGTTGTCATTCTATGGGTCCTTTTTGATATTAAAATTTCACCTAAATAAGAGCCTTCTCATGATCTAACGATTCTGTCACAGGTGTCCGTGCAATCCAAGTCTCAGACCGTAGGCAAACCCGTGCCCCTCCCCGCACGTCATTACCTCTCCACACTCCTGCTTCCTACACGTCTGGTTGGTGCGCGCGTCCTCACTCCCTAGGGCGTGAGCGTGCAGGCTCTCAAAGATTAAAAGGCCCAGCGCACCGCTGATTGGCACTGGTCACTTCCAGATTTTCCATATAAGCTGGCTGCTTCCATCAACCCTCACCAGATCTTTGAGCTTCATGCCATTGAAAAAGCTTCCTGAGAGTATTCCCTGTGTTCCTGTTCTGACCTCCCATTATGACCCCGGACCTGACTCTGACTCTGCACCTTTGCCACCTCCCTTGAACTTCTGCCTGCTTCAGACCATGAGAATGCCTGCCGTTCCTTTACCTCGACCTTGGCTGCCACCGGGCGCTTGTTGCACCTGTGGAACAACCTGGTGGCACCAAGACGAGATGGTGGCAGAAAGACCATCCTGCTTTGCGGAAGGCTCTGGTGAAGACCTGGTGCCACTTGTATTCCGGTCCCAGGTGTCGACTACTGTCATAGTCTGCGGTGGACCAGGGGGTTCACTGACACAGAGCCCTGACAGATTCCATTATATTAGAAAAGATCTTACCCAAATTGATTGCTTAATTAGGCTACATTCACACAAACTTATGGGGGCATATATACGTCCGACGTATATATGGCGTATATCTGTCCACCATACACTTCTATGCCCTCATGGTGCCTTACGGGGGTGATATGGTGCAGCACACATGCGACATGTCCTATCTTTCTATGGAATATGGCACCATGCGCTGTGTATTCCTATGGAGGGGGTGAATTCCCTCTGAAGGGGGAGATCTACATACCTGCAAAGGGAGGGGGCTGCTTCCCTTTTCTTCATGGCACCCTGTGATGCAATCGCAGAGTACCGTCTCCTCTGTCGGACAGCCAGGGACCCAATGAAGTTCTGTCATCAGCATGTGCCTGCATAGACTAGCAATGCTAGAAATAAGAATAAGTTAAAAAACATATAAAAATTAAATTCACTAAATGGTCTCAATAAAAGCCTAACACATATAAAGCAATTTATCACTTAAAAAATTGGGAAAAAGAAAAAAAAAAACGTAGGTATCCTTACATCCCAAAATTTTCGATATATTAAAAAATGTTGTACAAAGGTCGACCCAAATCGAATTATGACAAATCATGTTAAAAAGCAGGTATTTCCTGCCTGCGGAGTGTTGTAGAACATCGTGCCATGCTAAAATATGCATGGGGAGCGTGGTTTGGTCATCAAACAATGCTGTGTTTTGTATGACACGCACATGACAGCAACCACTCTTAGAATAGCTTCACTCTTCAATTCCACTTCACTAAATAAGTTAAGCGGGAACGCAGCCTGACAAGATAATCCCACTATAACATCAAAGAGTGCACTCTTTTTACACTGACATCAGATGATTCCATAGATGACGACAGAACCTGTTCTGTTAAACGCAGATACATGTAGAAACCCCCCAACAGACTGGAGAGGGTGTTGGAAGTAATTTTGCATTGACATTACTGATCATTTTGCCCTTCTTTTCATCCGTCAGTGTCTTCTTTCAATCGGTCAATAATCCATCATCAGTATTGCTAAAGCCAAAAACAAACAGGAGTGGATCCAAAACAGAGATGACCAGTAAATGGGATATTTGAATGTCCTCTGTGTTCTGTATCCACTCCTGCTTTTGGCTATTGACCCTGAGGCTTTTCATTCCTTCTGACAGTTGAAATTTAGGGGAAAAACAAACATAGTGGCAACGCCATAGAGTGGTAAAGGGTAAAAACAGCATTATGAAAATCACAGGGTCTTCCAGCGAGACAGCAGTCAGTTGGCTGCAGCATAAGTAGGCCATAGAGTAGCACAATAACAAATTATGGATGTGGTGGAAACATGGTAGGCCACAGAGTAGCACAATGAAAGAATGTGGAGGTAGCAACAGCAGCAGGAGGCCGGAAAGTGGCACAATGACAGAGTGGAAGTGGCGGCAACATGGTAGGCCAAAGAGTAGCACAATGACAAAGTATGGAGGTGGCAGCAACCTGGTAGGCCACAGGGTGGCACAGTGACAGTATGGAGGTGGGGGCGACATGGTAGGCCACAGAGTGGCGGAATGACAGTGTGGAGTTGGCAGCAGCACTAGGAGGTCATTAAGTGGCACAATGACAGAGTGTGGAGGTGGCAGCAACCTGGTAGGCCACAGAGTGGCACAATGACAAAGTGTGGAGATGGCGGCGGCAGCAGCATGAGATCAGAGAGTGGCACAATGACAAATTCTTTAGGTGAAAGCAACATGGTAGAAATGAAATTCATTTGAAGTTGAAATTTTCTATTTAAATTTGAATTTGAAGATTAGACAGACCACATGCACCATACACTACAATTTTCCTGAAAATATTATGTCTTTGCCAAAAAAAGATCAGCAAAGGTGGAACCAGCAGCAGAAGCATAAGGTGAGAGAGTGGCACGATTATAAATTCTTTAGCTGACAGCAACATAGGAGGCCAATTTGTGGCACAATGACAAATTCTTTAGGTGGCAGCAACATGGTAAGCCACAGAGTGGTATAATGATAGAGTGTGGAGTGGCATCAGCAGCAGCAGCATGAGCCCACAGAGTGTCACAATGACTGATTGTGGGGGTGGCAGCAACATGAAAAGCCACATAGTGGCACAACGATATAGTGTGGAGGCGGCAGTAGCAGGAGCTCACAGAGTATCACAATGACAGAGTGTGGGGGTAGCAGAAACCTGGTAGGCCACAGGATGGCACAATGACAGTATGGAGGTGGCGGCGACATGGTAGGCCACAGAGTGGTACCCCTAGCTCTGTGTAATCGTTGTGGCGACAGGTTTAGATCAAAGAGGAAAAGAATAGTGCATTCATAGTTGGGAGTTCCTAGAGAGCCAGTTATTGAGCAAGTCGGAATTCCACCATTGGGTCCATTTAGACCAAGTGGAGTAATAAGCCTCCATCAGTTTATCGCCCAACGCGCTGAGTTCTTCCGTACGGCAGATGCGGTCAACTTCCTCAATCCACATCAATCGGGTGGGGGGGACCATTGACTTCCAGAGTCTGGGAAACACCAACTTGAAGGCTACCAAGAAGTGTCTTAGGATGCACTTCTTGATGTTGCGAAGGCAACCGGGTAGCATTGAGAGTAGTGCAATAGCAGGTGTAAGATCCCCAGTGGCTCTGCATATGTTCCTATATAGGTCCCAGACGGCTAACCATATGGAGGCTTTCACTTTGCAGTCCCACCATACGTGATTAGAGATGAGCGAGTATACTCGTCCGAGCTTGATGCTCGTTCGAGTATTAGCGTACTCGCAACTGCTTGGTGCTCGGACGAATATTTCGCCCGCTCGAGAAAATAGCATCTTGCGGTGTTTAGATTTTTGGAGGCCAAAAGCAGAGCCAATTACAAGCCAGAAAACTCTGCAGTACACCCAGCATCACGTGGTACACTTACATGTTGATAGCAATGGTTGGGTGGCCTGATCAGGTGACCCTGCAATATACTAGCCCCTGCCCGCGCTGCGCGGATCATTCTCTGTCTGGATGCCGTTAGAGAAAGGGCTGCTGCTGGTCAGGGATAGTGTTAGGGTGTTCCAGTAGATTACTGTTAGACAGGAGTGATTCTAAAAGAACCCAACAGCCCTTGTTAGGGCTACATTAGCGTTTTTTCAAAAGTTAAAGTGACAGACTCAGTCACAGCACAAAATCCTTTTGTGTGCTGTCAGTGTAGGTTAGAAACTAGCCATAGCAATAATTTCTGTGGTTGCTGCCTGATTTCTTCTGCACGTTTTGTTCTATAAAAAAGCAAAACAAAAGAAAACAACAACAAAAAAAATCCCACACAAAAAAAAAATGTATATTTATATTTCTGTTTTGTCTACAAAATAGACTTTAATTTTGAAAATGTTGAACCCGAGGGCTAGGGGTAGAGGGCGAGGGCGTGGGCATCCAATTACTGCAGGGGTCAGAGGCCGTGGTCCTGGGCGGGGTGAGACAGCACCTGCTGATGAGGGATCAGGGGAACACCGCAGAGCTACACTCCGTAGCTTCATGTCTCAAGTTACTGGGACTCGTGGTAGAGCACTGTTGAGGCCAGAACAGTGCGAACAGGTGATGTTGTGGATTGCAGACAATGCTTCAAGTAATTTGTCCACCAGTCAGTCTTCCACGCAGTCAAATTTAACCAAGAGGTCATCCCGGCTTGCGACCAAAGAATCCCTTTTTATCCATCTGGGCCAAGGTGATAGGATAAAATGTAACTTTTATTTCATATTTATTAAGACCGATTCAGTGGAAGAAGTTAAAATTACAGACAAGCAGTGCCATACTAGTAATATGGGATATAGGGACACTGTCAAGAAGCAACGATGTGTTTTAGATGAGAGGAGTTAAATTCACTTTAACTAGAATTACTAGATGACCGATGAACTATGGTGTGCAACCTGTGCCACACCAGGATCAGCAGGGGTTCCACCACTACTAGCTTAACCACCACCAGTATGCGCAGGCATATGAATGCTAAACACCCCACTCAATGGAACCAAGGTCGTTCACCTGTGGCCAGGCACACCACTGCTCCTTCCCCTGTGTCATTTGCTGCCTCTGCTAGTCAGCCCCCTGCCCAGAACTCAGGCACAAACACCTCCTGCTCGAAAACCACACCTTTGCCAGCACGATCCTCCACAGCGTCCACCAATGTCTCCATCCGCAGTGTTCAGCAGTCTATACCCCAGACACTGGAGTGCAAGAGGAAATACAGTTCCACCCAATTCACTTCTCTTTTCTCACCTCCTTACGTTCACCTTGCGTTCCATAACCGTCCCCATTGCCTCCACACGTCGTCTACATAGCAGCCTTCACACGCCGTCTCCATAGCAGCCTCCACATGTCGTCTCCATAGCTGCTTCCAAAAGTTGTTTCCATAGCTGCCTCCACATGTCGTCTCCAAACGAGCTGTGTCAGGCTCATTTTTCGGGTGTTTCACCAGATACGTTATGGAACTTGGTCACTCTGTCGCCGCCATGCTGTGTTATCGACTAAATATACCGTCAACCTTTTGTTCACATAGGAAATCATTTCAGCACTTCTTGCTCACCTCCTTTGGTTCCTCTCTGCCGCCATAACCAGGCCAAATACTGATACGTGCTACATGTTATCCTCACCAAAAGGAATTTTTTAAGTGGTTTGAAGCCTGAGTCCATTTGGGGTATGTCGCCATGCCACTCTCTAGCCTGCCCCTGCTGCCGCTGCCTCTCCATGCCGTCCCCAATAGTGTCAGGGTAAATTATTGGGTGTTTTAGATGCTATCTCGCCTCACTCGGTCACTCTGTCATCACCATGCTGTTGCCCATAATTTTGGCATAATGGTGCAATTAGGCAGCCTCAGAGGCATCCATGCATGCTGCCCCTACTGTTTCTTGTCCATTTCCATGGTGTTTCCATCATTTTCTGAGGTTTCCAGGTTTTTGGCCAAGCTCTATGGAGGTCAGGGAGGACAGTTAACTCCTCAATTGCAAGTAGGGCAACCAAGCTCCGGGTAACTCCCTCTCTCACCTAGCAGTACAGTAAGGGGGCGGATGCTGGAACCTGTGATAAGATCATTGATTTTCCGCCGTCTCCCATCCCTAGGCTCCAGGAGAGGGCATGTTCTAAGTGCCTTTGGGAGGCCAAGGTAGTCTTTGGCAAGGGATAGTGGGCCAGGGATGGTGGCTATCTTGGTACTTGTTGCAAATTTGCCCCATGCCTTCAGGACCCCAGCTATTAGAGGGGAAACCCTCAGCAACTCCCAGTTAGCTTTAGGAGGTAACGAGAACATCCCAGGGAGATCTCTAGAAGTAGGGAAACCACATTCTATGTCAATCCATAGTTTGTCTATGGTTTGTGAGGCAATGTCTAGGACAAGTTTTCAAAGCAAGTGAAATCCAGTATCCCCCCCATCTTCTTTATGCCTGGTTTGCAGGCTATGTTTTAGTTGAGGTGAGGATTGTTTCCATAAAAATTTTGTAGGCAGCTTACATAGGCGTTGTAGAAAAGATGGTGGTAAGTCTAAAGGGACCATCTGAAAGATGTACAGAATTTTTGGTAGCAAGGCGATTTTTGGTAGCGAGGAGTGTTCATTTTGCCAAACCATGATAATGATAGGAACTTCACGTCTTGAGGTCATTTTCTAGTTACCTGAGGAGGTGGCATAGTTAAGATCAAACAGTCGGTTGATGTCAGTTGGACTTTGAACTCACAGGTACTTTATATGTCCCTTAGCCCATGAAAAAGGGAGGAAGGAGTGTAGAGAGGAAACCGTCGACTTTGGGAGAGAAATGTTGAGGATTTCATATTTTTGTATATTCACTTTGAAGTTACTAACTCTGCTGTGTGACTCAAATTTTTTCAGGATGTTGGGAAAGCTGTTCACATGGTCAGTAACATACATAAGTAGGTAGTCTGCAAAGAGCGACAACTTGTGAGATCTGCCTCTAGAGGCTCCATGACTAGGGTATTTAGAAAAAGTGATAACGGGCACCCATGCCGCGTGCCATTGCAAATAGGGAATGAGGCTGACAAGGATACATTTACTCTAACACTAGCAAACGGACCCTTATATAAGTGCATAATCCTCACTCTAGTCCAACACCCCAAACCCACCCCCATGAGCGTACTGTTCAGAAACACCCAATGGACCTTGTCAAATGCCTTTTCAGTGTCTACTGTAAGGAGGAAAAGTGGGATTCCTGGACACCTAGCCCAGGAGGAAAGAGCCAGAGTTTTTATTGTGTTATCTCTAGCCTCTCGTCCCAGCACAAAACCGACTTGCTCTGGATGGATACGATCAGGGATGAGAGGGGAGAGGCAAGTTGCAATGATTTTGGCAAACACTTTAACATCAATATTAATCAACGAAATAGGCCTATAATTATAGCAGAGTTTGTGATCTTTCCCAGGCTTTGGGATTACTGAAATATGGGCTTTCAAAGTTTGAGGGGAGAAGGGGCAGCTGGAAGAGATGGAATTAAAGAAGTTAGGTAAATTCGGTCCTACTACCTCACCAAAGACTTTATAGCACAAAAGAGCATGTTCATACACAGCCTGGGGACCTAAGAAACCCAGTCAAAATAAAGGACGGCTATAGAAGCCTTGTGCGTTGTCTTGCACCAAAATCTCAGGTGGGAGAGCACGAAGACGGTGGGACGAGTCTCCTGGCTCAGCCCCGCAATCAAACAAGTAATCTAGAAGAGGTCATGACTACAGGACGTCACATTAAGTAGAATTGATACTTAAGGTGAGTGGCAAGGCTGAAGAATCCACATCAACGGCGCGTCATCACTTGGAAGGCTCTTTATTGTTATTATTGGTAAATAACAATAATAACAATTACCAATAATAACAATAAAGAGCCTTCCAAGTGATGACGCGCCGTTGATGTGGATTCTTCAGCCTTGCCACTCACCTATAATAAACACTGTCCATTGCAGCAGGTGTGTATAATAAATAATAGGGAAGCAAGATGATCTCCCATATACCATAACACAACACATCTCAAGAAACATAAGACTCCTCCTACTTAGTGCTGCCATCGAAATTATAAATGTCATCCGTTCTCATCTATATATAGACTAGTGCACCAACTACAAATGTAAAAAAAAAATCGCTTTGTGAACTCTCACAATGGGGAGTTTCAGATACACCAAAATAAATTAACACAGTGTGATCACACCAGAATATAGATGTATACCATCCCAGAGTTATAAATAAGAATTTAATTCTGGTAAAAAAAAAGTATATTTATAAATACATATTTAAAAAAAAACAAATGACTCTGAATCTGATACTTTGTAAGATTAATTTTCATGTGACACAGCATGCCATTATCTTAAATGAATGAAAAATTGTTTGGGCTCATTATTGGGCTCATTATCATAATTTTGAATGTTGATTTTAGAATGAAGGAGGCCATGGATAGCAAATATAACAAGATTACTACAGTTTTGGTGCCTGGTACTATGAGTAAATGCCCCTTGGTTTATCATGCTTGGTTTTGATGGTAGATTTCTTTCAAGACTTTTTAGTAGTATTTTGCACCTCCTATTAATTGGTGTAGAAAGGTCTGACAGTTTTTGATGCAATTTTTCCGGAAACCTAGGCACGCCAATCTCAAAAGTTTCTAAAAACAGTCTGAAACCATTTTAATAAATGTGGCGGAAGGTGTTTTAGACAGTGTTTTGGCGCAGAAAATGACAGAAATCTTCCCATTTGAGCATTGCATTAGAAATTTAGTGCCTTAAAACTTCTAGTTTACACTAGTTTTTGGGAAGGATATTCTGCTAAAAAATACTATGCTGAAAACCCCCTTCCACTGAAAATTTAAATACTCACTTTTATGGAAGCAGCTTTGGCTGCTTAAGGAAAAAAAAAAGAATTGACATTTCCTGTATTCAGAGTAGAATCCATGCAGATTTTGCTAGACATATAGGGCATACAACTTGATTTCAGACCTAATTAGTATACTACTAATAAAGTTAACTTATATATTCAACGATTTTTAGATGTGGCACCAACCTGTCTATTTTCCATCACTGTATCTAATCCAAATTATTTATGATTCACTCCGGATGAACCAATGTTGTTCCAATTGTCCTGGAAATTGGTATATAACCCTATAGTCTTTTAAAACACATAAAAATGGTATTACCTAGTTTTGTTTATTCTCTAATAATTCTAATAATTGTGTTAAGATTAACTCTAACACTAACCCTAATTCTAACCCTATTGTAAACCCTGATCAGTGTTTTAGAGGACTAGAGGTGGTTATGTACCAATTTCCAGAGCAATTGGGGCATCGTCAGTTTTTACAGATTTGATTCAGACTTGAACCACATCTTTTTGGAAAGCTTCAACTTATTGAATCATCAATGACTGACTCATCTCTAATACTGAGAACATGAACCTGTCCATGCTAATCAAATTTTAGTTTTAGTTTTTCACCTATTGATAATGGCAGATATAAAACCTAGTCTCATATCAAATGCGGTGAACCCAGGCTTTTTTACTGTTATTTTATCCAAAAGTTTCAGTTGTTTTTATAGACAGACGAAATCTTAGTAATTTTGCTTAATTAATTGTTTTTCTCACTGCATGAGAAACATTTTTTGACACTCATATAACTACGGTTAATGCATGTATTTATCAGGAGTTAAACTATTATGTTATTTATGTATAAGTTTTACTTTTTGAAGATTGTGATGTAACTGTATTAGCTTAAGGAGTGGAGAAGAAATTGTCCAGTTAACCTAACATTTCTGTCATATTGGAATTGGAGAGGCCTCACAATAATAAACTGTTATATTCCAGAGTGGGTGTTTGGTCAGCAGCCAAAATACTTTCAGCAGTGCAGCATTTAGTCTACACAGGATAATACAGCTGAGCTCACATAGCAACCAGCTCTTATATATATCTAGTGCCACAATTGAAGTGAACATTTCATTCTTGATCCACAATGTCCATTATTCATTGTCACTAGTTTAAAGTTGACTTCTGCCACCAGTGTTGAAGGATAGAATTGTGACAGAACCTGATACTAGTGTCAGATGTATTGAGGTGGTATCATTTATAAGTCAGGAAAAATGACCACGCTGCATGTTTTTTTTTAGACACATGTCTATTTTATGCAAATATGTCTATTTTTAGAAAAGGTATGTCTCCTATTTAAAGAAATAGAAAAATGTTGAGCCATTTAGTCATTAAGATAATTTCCCAGTTTGTGGGCCTGGAATTGGGACACAAATATCTGTTTTTTACTGAATTTTGGTTATTTTTTGTACAATAATATGTGTTCATGTATATTACTATATCTGAGTTTATAGATGGTTCCTTTACTAGGAGTCTTTAACTTATAATTATTCTGTCAAATAAAACATTATAGAATCTATGAGGACTTAAATGTAGCAGAATTGAATTCTTCTACCATTCTAATAAACAGACTCTGCTTGGAAAATCATGGAAAGCACTCTACACTTTGCATAAAGGTTAAGATTACGTGTTTAGTCATAGACATATCAGTAGACTAGCACTTATGAAGTAGCAGAATTGATTATTTTTTATGAGCTATGAATATAAAGTATAACACTTAAACATATATCTGAATGAAGGTCTTCTAAAACTTTTAATAATGAGGATCTACTGGCCTACCAGATAAGTCCAAATGTGAATAGAGCCTTAGTTTTCATTACTATGAGGTATTGTATAAAATCAGAAACAAATCTTTGTTTTAGATGTGGTCAAACACAAAATGTTAAAAAACCACAGATGAGGTCATATATGGCAGCTTATTATTAGTTTACCTACTTGTAATACAATTTTATTGCTGACATAGACTGTAGGTCACAAAATGTGTATGATATGATTATACTTTATTTATCCCCAATGGGTAAATTAATGCATTACAGCAGTACAACAAAATTATACATTAGTACATATCACAGTGATACAAGAAATGCAACATAAAAACAAACATTGCTGTCTCATGATTTCCCGCTAGCTAATCTATATCCACTGTGGCAGTAAATTACACGCTGGAATTGTACAAGTTAATTGCCATTGGAAAAAACAAACGCCTGTATCTTTTTCTGTTTATCTTTAGCTGTAGGTATCTCTTGCTGAAAGTACTTTTTTGTTTTAAAAGAATGTTGTACAGTGGATGTTTTGGATTTTTTTGTAATAACCATAAACTTAAACACTGCTTCTTTTAACCACCTGAAAGAATCCTTCTAATTCAATCCCAACTAACACTACTGGCGATTCATATCACTTTGCCAATACCTTGTGTTTCTCCAGAGCCCAGTACAGTTCCAAAACATATTGCCCCAAAAATGACTGTACTGGCAACCAAGGATTCTTAAAAAATTGTTAACATTTATCTGCAAACATTAAATGAACACAGTTTCTTCAGTAACAAGAGATGGGAACAATTCCTTCTTCCTTTCTTTCTCAACTTGACACAATGGGGCACATTTACTTACCTGGTCCTCTCGCGATCCATTGGCAAGTTCTCTGACGAGGATTCGCGTATTCCAGCGATTCACTAAGGTAGTGCGCCCGATGTCCACCAGGTGTCAATGCTGCGCTGAAGTCTGCTGGAGTTCGCCGGAGTTCACTATCCTATTCATGGTGCAGGTAAGCGCGTGTCAAGCGACACATTTTCCTTTTTAAATTCCGCTGTTTTTCCGAATCTGTTGGGTTTTTCCGACGGCCACGCCCCCTAATCTCCGTGCGTGAAATCCGGGGCCGATGCTCGACAATCCGATCACGTGCGCCAAAATCACGGGGAAATTCAGGGAAAAACTGCAAAAATCAGAAAAATACGGGAAACCTGACGAAAATGCGCGAATCAGACCCCCTTTGTGTCAAGATTGCTGTCAAGGTGGGTCTCCAAGTACTTGTAGGTACCCACACGCTCCACCTCATAGCCACCAATCATAACTGGCTCCACTGGACAAAGACATTTCCCCAACTGCACTATGATATTCCTTTGTTTTTGAAACATTAAAATATTCATTTCAGCCCTCCTTATTAATCCTACCTGCCATAACCATGTCATCTGAAAATTTCTGCAAGTTACACTAATCACTGCAGTATATACACTCACCGGCCACTTTATTAGGTACACCATGCTAGTAATGGGTTGGACCCCCTTTTGCCTTCAGAACTGCCTCAATTCTTCGTGGCATAGATTCAACAAGGTGCTGGAAGCATTCCACAGAGATTTTGGTCCATATTGACATGATGGCATCACACAGTTTCCGCAGATTTGTCGGCTGCACATCCATGATGCGAATCTCCCGTTCCACCACATCCCAAAGATATTCTATTGGATTGAGATCTGGTGACTGTGGAGGCCATTTGAGTACAGTGAACTCATCGTCATGTTCAAGAAACCAGTCCGAGATGATTCCAGCTTTATGACATGGCGCATTATCCTGCTGAAAGTAGCCATCAGATGTTGGGTACATTGGGATCATAAAGGGATGGACATGGTCATCAACAATACTCAGGTAGGCTGTGGCGTTGCAACGATGCTCAATTGGTACCAAGGGGTCCAAAGAGTGCCAAGAAAATATTCTCCACACCATGACACCACCACCACCAGCCTAAACCATTGATACAAGGCAGGATGGATCCATGCTTTCATGTTGTTGACGCCAAATTCTGACACTACCATCCGAATGTCGCAGCAGAAATCGAGACTCATCAGACCAAGCAACGTTTTTCCAATCTTCTATTGTCCAATTTCGATGAGCTTGTGCAAATTGTAGCCTCAGTTTCCTGTTCTTAGCTGAAAGGAGTGGCACCCGGTGTGGTCTTCTGCTGCTGTAGCCCATCTGCCTCAAAGTTCGACGTACTGTGCATTCAGAGATGCTCTTCTGCCTACCTTGGTTGTAACGGGTGGTGATTTGAGTCACTGTTGCCTTTCTATCAGCTCGAACCAGTCTGCCCATTCTCCTCTGACCTCTGACATCAACAAGGCATTTCCGCCCACAGAACTGCCGCTCACTGGATGTTTTTTCTTTTTCAGACCATTCTCTGTAAACCCTAGAGATGGTTGTGCATGAAAATCCCAGTAGATCAGCAGTTTCTGAAATATTCAGACCAGCCTTTCTGGCACCAACAACCATGCCACGTTCAAAGGCACTCAAATCACCTTTCTTCCCCATACTGATGCTCAGTTTGAACTGCAGGAGATTGTCTTGACCATGTCTACATGCCTAAATGCACTGAGTTGCCGCCATGTGATTGGCTGATTAGAAATTAAGTGTAAACTAGCAGTTGTACCTAATAAAGTGGCCGGTGAGTGTAATCCAAATAGTGATGGGGATCGTAACTTGAGGTGGCCCCACATAAATTATTACCACGTCAGGTACATTGTGACACATTGTGGTTGACTCATTAGGTAGTGACCAATCCATTTTAATGTTGCAATGATAAATAAAATTGGACAGTAACTTTCCATTAGATGCAGGGCCAACTTGTCATGTATATACACTACCACTAAAAAGTTTGGGGTAGCTTAGAAATTACCTTATTTTTTAAATAAAAGCACATAAATAAATCATAAATAAATTACAATTTTAGCTGTAAATGTCTGTTTTTAAAGCAATATCTGTGTATAAAGGCCTATTTCCAACAACAACCCCTCCAGTTGTTTAATGATACATTGGGGCACATTTATTTACCCGGTCCCTGGGCGATCCCCGATCTGGAATGTCCGACCAGGATGAAGTCTGCTGCAATTCACTACGAGCGCACGTCCGATATCCTGCATGTGTCGCTTCCCCGATCAGGTCTGCCGGAGTTCATCCTTCTTCTTCCTGGTGCATGTAAGTGCTTGGCTTGCGACACAAATTTAAATGTTAAATCCCACACGTTGTCTGAATCTGTCAGATTCCCCCCAATTTGTGTCACGTGAAAGCCTGCGTGATTGCGACACAATCCGATCACGTGCGACACAATCCCCGGTGCGATTCCCGAAAAGTCGGGGAACCCGATGAAAATGCGGCCGCAGGACCTTTAGTAAATAAGCCCCATTGAGTTTGCTAACTGTGTAAGAAGACTAATGGATTCTTAGAAAACCCTTCAAAACCCTTGTTCAAGGGCCATCTGAAAACAGTTTGGCTGATTATAAAATCTATAAAACTGACCTTCTTTTGAATTGGTTGAGAATCCGGAGCATCGCCTTTGTTTTGTTCTATGAAACTCTCACAATAGCCAGAAAAAAAGAACTTTCATGTGAAACTAAACAGTCCATTCTTGTTCTTAGAAATGAAATCCATTCCATGCGACAAATTTCCAATAAAACAGAAGATTTCCTACAGTGGTGTGTACTACTCCATTCAGAGAGGAGCACAAACAGGCTCTAACCAAAGTAGAAAGAGAAGTGGGAGGCCCCACTGCACAACTAAGCAATAAGACAAGTGGATTAGTGTGTCTAGTTTGAGAAACCAACTCCTCACAGGTCCTGGCAGCTTCATTAAATAGTTCAGTACACGGGTATGCCAATATCAACCTCAATACAGAAGAAGCGACTCCAGGGTGCTAGCTTGCAGAGCAGAGTGACAAAGAAAAAGCCATATCTAGATTAAAATGGCCAAAAGAACATAGACATTGGACAGAGGAATATCGATATTGAATATATATTTTCTATTCATTTTGCAACTCATTTGGAAAATATGGAAAACACAAAAATTGTCTGTGTGACCCCAAACTTTTGAGCGGTATTGTATATTGATATACATGACCCTTTTTACATTTAAAAATTCAAGGCAAATATGCTTGAAATAGATAATTTCTCCATCTCAGACCATAAAAGTCAGTGTTTCTGTATAGTATAATCCCAAGCTCTTGATCCTCTGGAAACGTGGTACAGCTGCTGTAACAAATATGCAATGTCTACAGAGTCCAAATCTAATCTAATTGGACGCCACCTGCGGAAGCAGGTTAAGTGGGAGGGGTTGTTCAAAAACTAAAATTATTTTGTATTAAAAAAAAAAGTTTTTCAATTTTCTCCTTGCAGTTTTATATATCTCTGCTGCCATTCAATAGGTGTCTTCATTGTTGATGGAAATATTTCCTACTCGTGTGATACAGGTGAACTTACACCTGTGACACATCATATGAACATGGACAATTTTCTATCCACTAGAAGTAAACAATGAAGCTTCCTTTAGAATGACAACATGCATAGAGCTAGAAAATGAGGAAATTGCATAACTTTTCATCATCAAACAAAACTGAACTTCCTCTTTGAGTCTACCGCTAGCTCAATCTAATGTATGCAGTATACGCTTTATGACCCATAACTGGTGCTTATGTTTACATATATCATATTTGTAAGCTATTTCTTCCATATTTGTTCATTAATTTTCTGTATGTGTGTGGGTATTTTTGTTGGTCAAACCCTTAACGGCTCTGCATATTTATTTGATTGATAGCTTTGCTGTCATAAATGGAGATTGTATGAGTAACAAGGTTAAAATACAAATTAATAATTAATAAAAGCTCACAAATAGCCTGTAAAATTTTAAAGAAATAAGAGTTTACTATTTGGACAGTTAATTTCCATACTCCATAGAGCTGTAGTTCTATTCCAATAAGAACGGACAAATGGACAGTAATAATCCGGTCAGATAATAAAAAAGCAATTTGAACGAGTTGCACAAAGCAGTCTGCTCCAATCTAATTTGGTTATGCTGTTTCTAACATTCATTGCTCAATCATTAACTTCCTGCCATCTCAGCTCTGCTTGTGCTCTGCTGTGCAAATTGTCCTCTGAAAGTTTGTTTGGTGTTGGGGCTGGAAATGAAGTCATGAGTTTGAAGACTCCATCTGCTTTCAATGAATCCCTAGAGATGAATCAAGCCTTATTTACAGCAGCATTGTGATGGACACACAGCACACAAAGACAGCTTCTGACCTGTGTAAGCAATGTAGTCATAGTAGTGAGAGGATGTGTATTTGTGTACAATATAATACATGAAGCCAAGAGGTAAAGAACAGAATGAGTGTCTGTGCTAGATTAACATGGAGATGTGCACTGCAAAAAGTCACAGTTTACTGAAGAATCTTTTCTCCCAGGAACATCCACCAGAGGCAACCTCTCGGAGCATGTCCCTAGTGATCCACAGGAAGAGACAGAAATAGGCTTATGATTTATATACAGTTCAACATCCAGGGGATGGTAGTGTTAGCATAGAGGGAGGGTAACAGGAACAGCTGCTATGTCTATGCTTAGAATCACTGGTTAATGTGGCCAAATTCATCATTACATAAAGTTCATTTTTGTACCAGGAAAAATATGCATTGAATACTCCTTTTGCCTAATAATTATGTTAAATCATATAAATGCAGACAATTACTATGTACAGTTATGTCAGAGGTTATCAAACTAACTCCATATGCATCCAGGATAAAAAAAAAACAGCAGCACTCTAAATGACACAAAAAAATCAAGAAAGAGCTGTTATTTATTACAAATGTTTTGGCTAATAAGCCTTTTTGTGTGAAAAAGGCTCATTAGCCGGAATGTAGCATTTGGAATAAATCACCGCTCTTTCTTGATTTTTGTGTCATCTGGAGTGCTGCAAGTTCTTGGATATTTTGGATGGACATGTTTCATTAAAAAGCCTGGTTCTGGACTAGCGTGCACCCACCCTTGGAAGGGTTTATTCACATGCTGCTCAGAACTCCTATGTTTGTAACTCTCTCTATATATAGCAATTTGAAACAAAATGTCACCAATTTATGTTTCATTATAGAGATATGAATTTACAGTGGGTCTGTAGGGGGTGTTAGTAAAGTATGTAAAAAAATTGCTGTAACAGTGGCTCAATAGGATTAAAGTTTCAATATGTAAATGTTACTGGGGGGTAAATAAAATTAGAAGTGGCAGATTACTCATAATAACATATTGAAAACATCTTATCATAGGAATTTGGTTAAAGTTTTTTAATCTGTTTTTGGACCAAAAACTGGACAAGAACACAGACCATCTGGATCCTCATTTACAAGAACAGAACAACCATTTCCTAGAATCCTAGAGCTTAATCTTTTCTCAATGTCAACTATTGTATTTCAAATTGAGTACTGGACTCCCAAATTCCCAACTCCCATGGTCTCTATTTGTTACAAACAATTATGTGTGGTCTGTGGAATGTATTCCACAGGCCAGAATATCTTGAACAATTCTTTCCATTCAGTGAAAAAGATAAGGTTCATATTAAGTACAGAGTAGACAAAATGAAGTCCACACTACATTATATTCTAGATTCTTATAATGTAACAATGTAATCATCACTCTCACAAACCTTACCCTTTGCTTTGCTAATGTTTATAATACATGATGTGAATTGAGATTCTATAAAATGTTACTCCCTATTGTAATGGGTTAACATTACCCTAACCTACCCTAACATTACCCTATATAAACATTACCCTATATAAAAACAATTGTTTGATGGGAAAACAGATTATAGATAGACAAATGATAGAGAAGTGTAGATATAAACAGTAGGTAGATAGATAGATGGTTGATAAATATAAAGACATGCAGTAGATAGATATTGATGATAGATCATTATGGATACATATAGCAGATATAGATAGATAGACAGATCATAGATCAATAGATAGATAGAGATACATACAGTAGATTGATTGATTGATCGATATTGATGATAGATGATAGATAATTATGAATACATATATCAGGTAAATAGATGATATAGATACATACATACATACATACAGACAGACAGACAGACAGATAGATAGATAGATAGATAGATAGATAGTGAAGAAGTTACAGAACAGCACAACAGCATGGATGAAAATCTGTCCGACTATTGACAATATAGTCTCCAATATATATTTCAGGAATATGACAGCACTCCAAATTTCAGGTGAAAAGCAACATGAAATAAAGGCACCCTGCTTTTCACCTGAAATTTGGAGTGCTGCCTTTTTCCTGAAATAGATAGGTAGATAGATAGATAGATAGATAGATAGATAGATAGATAGATAGATCAAGATAGATCAAGATAGATGATAGAAAGATAGATGGTAGATATGAAAAAGCATAGTCTATAAATTGGTTGAAAACTATAAGCTGTATACACAAGTATTTAGATTGATTCATGGAAAGACTGATACAATAGACAGATAGATAGATAGATAGATAGATAGATAGATAGATAGATAGATAGATAGAGAGAGATAGATAGATAGATAGATAGATAGATAGATAGATAGATAGATAGATAGATAAACAGATAATTAAACAGATAGATCCAGTAGATAAATTGATGGATAGGATGGATAGATGTTACGATAGATAGATAGATAGATAGATAGATAGATAGATAGATAGATAGATAGATAGATAGATAGACAGATAAGTAAACAGATAGTTCCAGTAGATAAATTGATGGATATGATGGATAGATGTTGCACTGGATAGATAGATAACAGCTAGAAGAAAGTATTGTGCACAAATTCCAAACATATAATTTGACTAGAGAAGAAAAGCAGAAGATTTGGGTAGTTGCAGGTGGAGGTGTGCTGTGCAGGGTGTGCATGTGTGGAGCAGAGTTGGACATCAGCACCATGGACAGCTGCCATGCTCGCTCCCGTGCTGAGCTCTAACACATTCTGATGGGAAACCAAATCCTTTGGAGCAGAGCGCAGATGAATGTGAGAGATAGGGAAGCTTCCTCCTCTCACACTGCCGGCAGGAGCAGCAGCAGCACAGGATTGTGCCTCCCATCTCTCCTCACTGCTCCTGCCTCTCGCTCATCACTGAGGATTCTCTCACTTTTTGTGACTACCCTTCCCAAGTCATCCTCTTCCTCCATCTCCCTCCCCCTTGCTCTTGCACTCAGTCTCTTCCCTCCTCCTCCTCCACTCTCTTTCTCTCCCTGGCTCCCAGCATCAGCGGGGGAGAGTGCAGGTACTGTACCTACCTAGACAAAAAGCACTTTATTTCTTATTTTCATGGGACTGAACAGGAAATAAGATGAAAAGCAATGACCCTGCAGCATGAGGAGAAGAGTGGAAGCAGGAGGCTCATTTACCCATGTGTTCTCTTCTTTCTTGCAGTTCATACTTTGCTTCTCTTTGTGTGGAATAAAACACGTTTCTCAGTCTGGGAGGATAAGAAAGAAGACTCCTCTGGGTTTCCTTGGATAAGATCACTGGCTGCACTAGTAAGTACTAAAGAGTTGTAACCTTCTGTGAGGTGCAAGGGGCTGGTGGTGATCATGATGTGAACTTGGGCAGAGTTGCTTGGACAATGAGGCTGCTTTGATTTGTTTGCTGTGAGCACATTGAGGCTGCTATGAAGCTGTTGTGAGCAGGTTGTGGTTATATTGCTTGACTTGGCTCTTTGGTGTCTTTATTTTCAACAAAGCTTAAAGTTTGGCACGTACTGTGCTACTGTGCTAGCAAGGAAGCTCCATTTAATAAGTGGGAGCAGGGAGCAGATGCAGCCCATGGTCAGCGCCTGCCTTGTCAGTGCTTTACATGATGTCTTTCTATAAAACTTTGCAAAGCGTAGTCCAATGACAGCAAAATCTTGCCCTTTCAGCAACAAACACTAATCCACATAATCTTACAATGTATTCTGTCTCTTGATATTAAAACACAAGAAGCATTGTCAGATTAACTATATCCAGAGGTTATGCAACCATATGGTCTTTACATCTGGGCTGGAGAGGATGATAATTGAATGTCTAATGTAGCATCATAATTCTTGTAGTATATGGAATGCAGTTCTCTGGGTAAAAAAAAGCAATGGAAATGTAAGCCAGCCACAACATTCATTAATAGGCTGAAGATCTCATCCCTAGTCATGTGTATGTAACCACACACAGCACAGATTACTTGTTGTAATGAATGAAGAGTAGGCAGGAAGGACAACTTACCCTTTGCTTTCTTATTACTTTGTTTAAACTATGTCATTACCTTGAGGAAAGTTTCTTCTTTAAGTTAATAAACTCATTAGCTTTAATCACGCATTTAAGCTTTGTATAATCAAAAAGAAAGACTTAAAATGTAATGAAAAAGACCAGTAAAATGACCAATTTAGTGTTATGTTGTTCAGGCACTCTTCTAGACAAGTTGTTTACTTTTCTTAAGGAGGTATGGATGATATTAGTGAAAAATTATTGGGAAGGTCTGATTTTATATGGTTCAGTATGTCCAATATAAAAAGTTACATAAGGTCTGCTGCGCTGCTCACCTGAATCTTACCACAATGTGACAGTAAAGGCAGGTAACGCACTTTACTTTTTATTCTTATGACAAAATCACATCATCTTGAACATAAAGTGGCATGTGCGGTGTTATTACAAAAGTAACCCTATGGTATTGCATAATGTGCTATTAAAGTTGTTTGTATGAACTTTACATATAGTTGTATACATAAAGTTAGATGAAAAGATAGAAATATAAACCTGAATAGATAGGCATTACATAGATAGATTGATTTTACATACATAAATAACAGATATAACATGTACATGACAAATATTACATTACATATTACATGTAGATGGATAGATAGATAGATAGATAGATAGATAGATAGATAGATAGATAGATAGATAGATAGATATTAGGTTGATGATAGATAGATAGATAGATAGATAGATAGATAGATAGATATTAAATGTATAGATAGATAATACATAGATAGATAGATAGATAGATAGATAGATAGATAGATAGATAGATAGATAGATATTAGGTAGATGATAGATATTAAATGTATAGATAGATACAAAGTTGTTTGTATGAACTTTACATATAGTTGTATACATAAAGTTAGATGAAAAGATAGAAATATAAACCTGAATAGATAGGCATTACATAGATAGATTGATTTTACATACATAAATAACAGATATAACATGTACATGACAAATATTACATTACATATTACATGTAGATAGATAGATAGATAGATAGATAGATAGATAGATATTAAATGTATAGATAGATAATACATAGATAGATAGATAGATAGATAGATAGATAGATAGATAGATAGATATTAGGTAGATGATAGATATTAAATGTATAGATAGATAATACAAAGATAGATAGATAGATAGATAGATAGATAGATAGATAATACAAAGATAGATAGATAGATAGATATTACATAGATAGATAAGCAGATATGAATAGACACATGTAAAATAATGATATAGATATGCATAGATGCATATAACATGGATGATAGATAGATAGATAGATAGATAGAATCTTTCGAGCGTATCATTTTGCCAAAACTTTACTTAATATAACAAGTATCCCTTCTTGCTATGCTCTGCATGTTTTCTTAATAATGATACAAACAATTTTGCATTTGAAAATGATTAACATTCTCTCATTCAGTATCCCAGAAACTTAATATTGCTACAATATGACCTAGATAGTCCCCCCCCTGCGGTGTTGGCCAATGAGAAAATGTTTTGAATATGGAAGAAATGCGATTCTGGAATTCTGCCACTTTTTAGGAAATATCTTAAAATTACATTTGTCTCTTATAATCAAGGGAAGTTGTTTTGTAAACCAGAGAGACAAAAGTTGCTTGTATCAGCAGTTGTGTGCTTTATTATGCAATTGTTCTTGTTATTCAGATCAGATAATGGCCCGATGAAATACATAAGCAGTCTTCAGGGAATGAATGATTAATTCCTCTAACGTGTGCTTACTATAGGAGTTCTTACTAATAAGGTATACCTGTATTTGCTTACAGTTGCAGATGAGGAGAATGGAAATATGCTGCTCTATTCTTTTATTAGTACTATACACAAATCTGCTATAAAACAGCATATGCTGATGACAAAAGCATAAAAACTCACTAAAAATTTCAGTAATAGAATTTGTTAGGAGTAGGTATTAATTATGGGCTTGTATATATTACTCATAGAACACTGCTGAAGTGGATACACTTACTGTTATTATTATCAATTATAGTTTAAAAGGATAAAAATGTAGTTTGTCATAATGTGCTTCAATGCCTATTGTTTGCTGTGAAGGTTATTGTGAAGCTTTGTGGGCCCAGACATTTTGGTTATTATAGTAAGCATGAAATACACTACTGAAGGACTGAATTTTTCATATGTGTTGGCCTATCAAATTACTTGCCCTGTTTTCACAATAAAGAACAGATTTTTGTTTAGTTTATACAATTATTTCTCATATCTATTGAATGCGTTATTTTTGTAGAAAAGTAATTAACTGAATAATAAAGTTTGTATGTCTGGAGGACAGAGGCATACTGAAATGTTACAAGCTTACATTCACATTATGGTAAATTATATGATTAAACCCACTTGGTGTGTATCATTATGCATGTTTTAACCTAATATGATTTCAACAGCTACAGTATATGAAGTATATATATTTCTGTGTACTGTAGTGTGTATATATATATATATATATATATATATATATATGGGTGTGTGTGCAATTTGGGAGTTATAAACACCATGTCACCGCAAGTATGGCCTGGACTCTAAGGTGCTTTTGATATGTTGATGGAACTATACATGTATCTATAGCAAGATTAATCTTTCTAGATATATGTTTAAATATATTCCATTATTGATAATGTCGTATTTTTAGTACTAATTCCTAAAAAGCTCATTCCAATTTCATTTTTTTTTCATATGGTATATCATGCTATAGGTAGACTTACTGTATGATACAAAAATATTGCATGACCGGTGAGCTTTTATTTGGAAACATAACCTATTTGCAAATTGCTGTTGCACATGATCATTATCCAGACTCACACATAATGCATATAAGTACTTTTTTGTACCCATTTTGTTTTTCACCTATATATTACTAACCTAGAATTTAAGTCTATGTACTGTATGCAGTCTAAAGTCATTCTGTTAAGTATCACATTAAAATAGATTAAGAGAATTGTAACTAGTAGTAAAGCGACGCCTAAATGGAGACTCTAACCAAAATGTTCTGTATATGGTAAATAGGTATGTATTAAGACATTCTAAATCTTATGAATGTTGGTCAAACACTTTTTTCAAAGTAGTTTCTTTTTACTTACCTATAGTCTTTGTAGATAGAAAAAAATATTGTTCTTGTCCAATAATTCCAGTTTTATGGTATACAAACATACCTGCTATTGTATGGGACATTGTAGTGTTGGAGTATTGTAAGGGATCAAGACATTTATTGTTAGGTTAAATAAATAAAATCTATACTATCCTCCATACACAAAACTGTAAAAAGATTGAATGTGAACATCCCTTACTTGTCTACTAAAACATAAAAAATATATTTTGTGAGACTACGCTATTAAATTTACTTAAATATGTGCTTATTTGCTAATGATACAAAATGTATCAACCAGCTTGCTACTGTGGAAAGACCATGGGTGTTCTCTCATACAGTGAACTTTCATTATTTAAGAACAGTCAATAAAATATTGGAGATTTCTCTGTGGAAACATTGCTCTGTAATTCTAAAGTGCATTTTTGCTTATGTGGGAAAAAAAATACTTGAACATGTTTTAACATTTAGAGAGAAAATCTGGTCTTTATGGTTGTGACGTAATATTAGAAAAGCATTAGAACTGGTTCTAGGCCCAGTGTGCCTGTAAAATGTAACTAGATATCTGAATAGTTACACATGGATCACAGTAGAGAAGTGTGATAGGCCAAAGCAATAAGATGAATGCAAGAAACAGATGTTTAGATGTATACAGTACTGCTGTGTTAAATATCAGTGTATTTTTATTATAGAATTGGAATTGCACTTTTCCGCTTGGAAACTACAATGGTTGAACTTCCTGTAAACTTCCTCCTCCTTTTTTCAAGGATTTAAAGGAGATCTGTCATAAAAATAAGCATGATAACCAGGGACAGTGACTGCTCATCTTCTTACAGTATATTCATTGTCCATTTCCTCCTATCTTCTAAGATAATTTTTTATAAATTTGCTAATGAGTGTTAGGGGTAACACTAGCCACTCTGTGATCTGGCTTTACATACTGTTACACTGTCTCACCCTCCCCCTGCTCACTGATCAAGTGCTGAGAAAGCAGGGGGAGGTTGAGACAGTATAAAAGCCTGTAAGATGAAAGAAGGACTTAGGTAGCCCATCAGGCTATTAGCATAATTTTAAAAGTTTAACTCCACATCGCTGACCTCAGCACAAACCTGTTTTTAATGTTGAGGTTATTGTTGAGGCTGGTGATTGTTGCAACAGTGAGGTGTTCCTACATGGCACAGGATATGACAAAATAACAATGGGCAGTGGCATTTACTAGGGGACCTACATGGAAATGAGAGGTAAAAGGTTAAATTCAGCTTTTCTATTTACGCAAAAATATTGTGCCATATTTTCATATTATTCCAAGAGCTATAAGTTCTTCTTTCTGACACTTCACAAGGCTTGGTTTTTGTTGAAAATGTATTTTTTTTTTATTGAATAAGTGTTAACTACACATAATGCAAAGCTTAGCTCTCACTAATTGGCTGGGCCATCAATTTACAACAGTGTATGTAAAAATATCTGTCAATCACTGATAGGATCCCCCAATAGAAGATTATTGACCATTTTAAAACTTTTCTTAGTTATTAAGGAGAAGGACTAGTAGAATACCAAATATTAGACCCAACACCACTTACAGTTTAGATTCTCTAGATCAAAGTCTAAACTACATATCCATACCCAATCCCTTATAGAGACTTACTATCTCAACAGACAGGGCCTACTGGAGTAAAACCTTTGTCTGCTGAATTGATCATCTATCTTCCTACCTCCTCCCCTGCTCAAGGCTGAGCCAGTGTGTGCTGCAGTCAGTATTTGCCGGTCGTTATTGAAGCCAATGGTCGCTGACCTCAGAACATGAAAGGGGAAAACAAGGGGCATCAAATACTTTGATAGGCCAGATTTACTATTACTTACACCAGAAAACTGTTGCAGGTTAAAGCTGAAATCTATGCCAGCAAAAAAGCCCTAGAATTATTTAAATGTCAGAACCTCTTGTTTGAACAAAATCATAAATTGTTTTGAATAAATGTGGTCTTAATAATTTGGCCACTTTTTTTAAGCCCAATGTCTTACATAGTAGTGCGACTTAGTGCACAAGTTCCAGACTACAGATTACTGATTACAGATTACATTTCATTTCAGTGAGTAAATTACAGATACAATTGACATGTTCCCAATATGTAAATAACTGCTGTGGCATTACAACATTAAATAAACAAAATGTTTACAATGTTACTTTGTTTTGATTTCTAAAGGGAGTTATCTTTAGTCTGGATATTGGGCCTGACTTTTTTCTTGTCTTTGCTAGGCGAGTGGAAAATCACTAATTTTTGTTCAAATTTGAAAATGCATAAAAATGGTTGCAAATGTAAAAGAAAAAGACTGAAAAATTAAGATAAATGAGCACCTAAGTTTACAGGTATACTTGTACTTTTAATAACTACAATTGACAAATAAGCAACAAAAGTCTAAAAGTGCCACAATATTTTAATAGATATTCATCAGTGTGTTCTTAAACCTCAGAAATATGCAAACACGTTTTCAGGGATGGATAAGGAAAACAGTGTCTCTTTTTGCTACCTTGAAAGGCTGCCTACTTAACATCAAGCATGACTTTCAAGAAGCCTAATGACATGATGTGGGATTAGGCTTCTTTGAAGTCATGCCTTATTATAAGGGGGATGCCTTTCAGAGTAGCAAAAAGAGGCATTGTTTTCCTTATCTCACCTTTGAAAATGTATTTGCATATTTCCCAGAATCCCCTAGTGGAGCATCAACGGCTTTAAGTCTCCACACGCCTACAAGGCGGCCTTAATTGGCAAAGTCCCCATTAGGAGAACTTATACTTCTTAACTCCCAGAAATGAATTACCATAATCTATGCCTTAAGCTTTTACAAAGAGCCTTTTCATTTTAAAACTAACATATAATATGCAAAATATAAAATGATCCAGCATTCCTCAGCAATGTACAGTACGGTACAGCATAGAGAATATACTAACCCTCATAATTTTTGCAGCTTGTAGATATCACTTTCACTAAAATCTTGTCACTGGATCCATTAAATTATTCAATTGGTTCTGAAGAAAATAGAGTATTGAAAATGCTGTCAGTGCATTTTTGACTGTAACCATGTAGTTAGTCCTAGTGCCTTCATGACAGCTCTCTTGCTCTAATAAATATGTATACAAGTACCTATCCAATGTATTTTTTATAAATACAGTTAACTTCCCATTACTGGCAAAAACATTGAGGAAATAGGGTCTACTCATTAAATTAAATAGCCTATATCATGACATGTGCATTTTATATAATCAAATGTCATATCTAGGCATGTAATTATGATGACACATTTACCACTATTCGCTTGAGAAACAATTAAGAGCATTTTAAGATTACGAAAAAAGTGTCATGTTTGTAAGAAACCCATATAAAAAGCATTTGGGATAGTTGAGTTGTTGTGTAGCAATGCTTGAAAGATCATTTAACGCCCAACATTTATGGACAGATGGACACATCAATAGATAGATGGATAGATGGACCTGTTTCATGCTACGCATCAATTTTTTGAAATTCTTAGAATTTAGTAACATGTGACATTTATACAATTCTGCTATTTCTAAACTGATCACTGCTAAAATAACCATGATGAATGAGTCTTTTTTAAGCAACCAGTAGACATATGATGAAAATGTGACCCCTGGGTCTGGTCTTTAAGGCTTGGAGCAGCAACATTTTGTTCACCTACTCAAAATGCATGTCTTGTAAGTCCAGCCAAAACATTGATTATATTGCACAGATGAATTACAGATAAAATATCTCATGTGTAAGCTCTTAGCAAGGTTAAATCAAGGTCAAATCTTTAGCTGATACTAATAGATCTGGTCTTGTAAATGATCCAAACAGTTTATTGATGTGTTCATTTTGCTAATGACACAAATGTTGTCAAGTTTTTCTTCAGATGAGTTGAATTGTGTTAGGAGGAACACCCTTGATCTATGCATGCAACTAGCTGTAACAAAAATAATTTTGGGGGGATTAATTATAGCTTGTAAACCAATTTTCTGGGGTACAAGCTGTGGGCACTTTCAAATGCCTGCCACACTGATGTTTTTTTTTTTACAAGTAGCATTCCACACCTACAAAAAACTACACCTACAGTTCTGCTCCTGCCCACAGCATCACTTTTCAACTTCTGGCATTAGGCTGCTGGTTTGTGTGGGTGTCCAAGCGTCCAGTTTTAATTAATCAGCTACAGTCAAACTATCCATTAAAAAGGTTATCAGTTTAAAAATGGATTAAGGGGCAAGACAATCCATGTAGAGTGTTGATGGTTTGATCTATCAACTTTGCAGAGTTAACTTGCAAAGTGAAGTGAATAAATCCATATTGAGTCCTCATGAAGACAGAATACAAATGTGACCCATCCTCAATAACTTTTTTGAATAAGGAGGGTGTTAAACTGTTGTCACCCCATCTCAAATAATTATGGCAAATTGCTACTACTTTCAAATTGCTATACTTTCATTCTCTGATCAGTAAAGGTCAGACAAATGGTTCTGACTTCATGAAGTGGCCATATCATTGGTTAATGGCACATACAGATAAACTTTTATCTTTTTTTAATTTTTTTGTCGAATTTATTACAGCATGTTTTTGTTGGTAAAGAGCAACTCTGAGGCAAAGGTGCAGAGGCCATTATAAACACAAGCAAGCATTATTAAGGGAGCATGCAGAGCATTGTCGGGGAGTACTTCCATGCTTGTGAATACTTTAAAGGAAAACTACCACTTGGGTAGTCATGATTTTAAATTAATAAGCTTGCTTGGTAGCCTTTTCATCTTTAATCTAGAACAGGTCTTTACTAAGCTTGAAATGCCTGTAATGAAGAAAAAAACCATTAAAAACATGCTAATGAGCGTCTGTGCACAAGGCGCAGACGGCCCAGCACTCCCTTGGTTTTTAATAGCCTACTGTGTGCTATTATATCTACCCACTCACTCTTACCTATCTAGGAAGTCTCATACAAGCAAGCCACCGGATGTTGAGGATTGAGCATGCCCAAGACTTCCCAAGTGCTGGGTGACATCACCATCTTTTGGGCAAAAGTGTAGTAGTGAGTGAGTGGGTGGATATAATAGCATGCAGAAGGCTTGCATAACTAGAATCCATAGGAGCATTGTACCCTCTGTGTCTCATGAACAAAAGCGTGCAGCGCTCATTAGCATATTTATGAAAGTCATTTTTTTTCTGCATTACAGGTGTTTCAAACTTAGTAAAGACCTGTTTCAGATTAAAGAAGAAAAGGCCAGCATCTAAGTTTATGTAGTTTAAATTATGACTACCCAAGTGGTACTTTTTCTGTAATGTTTGAATTACATATAATTCACCTTCAGTTTGCTTTTTCATAATTATGAAAATGACAGTTCTAAACCATGTCATATTTTAGTTCTCTCAATATATCTTTTCTTTATAGAAATAGTATGGTAAATTGAAAAAAAAGTGAACTAAATTCTACAGTAAGAAAATGCAATGTGCTTTTTGTTGACAATCATTCAATTAGTACCTGATTGGTGGCACATAAAGTAATGAGAGCTGTTCCTGCTATGCAACCAAAACACTGTAGAAAGCAGCACCCCTATACCACTGCACATGGCAGTCAGCAGCTGTCCCACACTCAGCAATAAACTACCAATCACGTGTTTTAAGGAGAGGTTAATAGTGAAGTGCCAGGAAAGCCCATTTAAATTTTTTTAAAAAATATTTGTTTACAATTTTTTACAGCTTTTTAACCTTTGCTTAAACTGTATTCCATTTTTTCTTATGTTTAATGTGTACATGCGTGTTATGTTTGCATGTTAAAACTTGCATTTATTGGATAGAAAAATGCTATTCTGTCACACACAACATTTTTGGACACAAAAAAGTAACATGTTTAGTCCTGGATAATATTTCTTGCAGCTTCACAAAGCATTTGATCTGTCTCTTACTTCAGACAGTTTGGGCAGAAATAAGTTCTGTTCTGAGACTTAATCCTGAGGCTGTCAGTGGTAAACTGCCAACTAATTGACACATCACAGAGAGTATGAATCTTGTCAAAGCAAGGATCTTTCAAAAGATGCTGGAGGTGGGGGACGTTTTTGCAGTGCTGTTGTATTACATTCAAATTAGTGTCAAAGAGATGCTCCCCATTTTCAGCACAGTCAGCTGCCTGGTATTAGATCTACACAGTATGCCGATACTCTAACCCTATCATTAGGGTGAGATGAACAGATATTTTCACGCTGATTTAATTTGAGACATATGTGATCCCTTTTTTCAAAACTCAAGAATGATTTTGCACTTAGTGTGAGTGGAATATTGAAAGGATAGAAATTATCCCTTATGAGTGGTCTGAGCCCTGGTGATTATTTTGGCTTTCATGAAGCAATCTGCCATAATGTTATCAGTAATCACTATCCAAATTTAAGAAGGTTAATACATATGCTGCAGAAAGCCCAGAAATGAAGAGTTTGCCCTTGTAGAAAGAATTGTGTTCTGTAGATTTTAACACTGTTCCATATACTTCTTTTCAATATTGATGCACAACATTTTCACAGTGAAAAACTCTATATAATGTGTAAAAGTGATTGCAGCTTTTTTTTGTATTGCCTACTGCTGTTGTTTGTGTAGAAACAGACATTCACTTATCTACTCAACCCATTGTCTCCCTCTGTTTCTTTTCTATAAAATGTTCAGGAATATAAAACTATATGTAACATTAGCTTAATATTGGTAGACACAATGTACTGGTAGCATTGTAAAGCTTTTAGCAAGATAGAGAAAGATCTGTTAAAGTCCAACAATTCTTTATAGGTTGAGCATTGTGTCTCAGAAATCAGTGTGGAATCTAGAGAAGGATTTACTTTATACTGATTCAATGGTCTTCTCCTGCATTGAACTAGTCTAATATTGCATAGCACCCCCTTGTGTCACCAAAATAGCTCAGATCAATTGAAGCATGGTCTCAGCAAGACCTCTAAAACATTACAAATTGGCATCAAGACATTTGAGAAAATTTATATTTTCTCCTTCTAGTTTTTCCTGTCAGTCTAGTTCCTATTTGTGTCTTCTTTCTTACCCTAATTTATCTTGAAATATAGATTTTTGATGGATTTTACATGTGTTAAATTGGACATGTGCCTGTTAGTCTACCATTGCTGTTTGGTGTAAAGATGCAACATTTTTTTTTAATAAAAAAAGGTCAATTTTTTAAAATAAAAAGTTGCAAAGTTGGTTGTCCTGTATCTTCCTGCCAAGTTTGCAAAATGAGACTAGGCAAGCATTTACACATTATTTGTGACTTTGTGGCTTAGATAAACATGGCAAGTCCTTTTTGCAAATAAGGAGAAGAAACAAAAAAAAGTGCAAATTCACAAATGCTCAAGAATGTTAGACTTTTTCATATTAAGAAAAAGACCAAATAAAGATTACACCCATTATTTCCAGTAAATCCCACAGGCAGTGGCGGTTTTGTTAATTCTGTGACACAGTTTTGTGATGCAATCACCCTTATGCATGGCTTTGCTTTATGGTTCAATCCACCTCTGCCTATAGGTGTTTGATTGTATTGAAATGTGTTGATCCAGGATGTTCCTCAAACTATTCATTATCAGTTTTCAGTGTGGAAGAGTATATAAAAGAAAACCATAATTTTGAAAAGATTGTGGCAAATGATTGTGACAATGTTTAAGTATGTAGACATCATTTACGGTATTGCCAAAACCCAAGGATTATTATCATTGGATTGTTACACTACCTTCATTAGCTTGCCTTTTTACCAATAATGCACTACTTCTTCATTCAGTTTGGAAGTACATCTTCCATTGAGACACACAGTTGCTAGTTTATTATCAATGCTGTCAGGGCATAGAATGGCAGAGGCACCCAAAAAAAGATTAATGAGCCAATTGAAAAGAGCAGTTACATCAATTAGAAGTGACTGTTACAGGATATGTCACTAAATAAGCCAAATTAGCTCACAACCCATTTGTATCACTTGTATTTAAGCAATATGTCAGACTACAATAGATGTACAAACAAATGTTGACAATGGCATTTACATTATACTTGACATTTTTCTAAATGCTATTAAAGTCATCCTTTCTGTTTTGTCATTTTTATCCTTGCCTGGTTACTTGCATGTCTTGGATCATTTGCTTAAAGCTGTATAACACACGTTTGATTGATATAACTCCCTGAATAGACTTTATTCACTATAAGATACATTTTAAATGTGAAAAGAAAACAAAAATAGAACATTTATTTGAAAATGTGCTTATGTAGCAAGTTTGTATATGGGGAATTATAACGTGTGTAGTCAACATTTTAGAACTTGTAAAATTTTTATTGAAGTGATAAACATAATGGAATTTTTATGTTTTGGCATCTAGGCTTTAGTCACATTACCTCAAACATTTTATCTAGTGCAATTTATTTATATAGCTTTTTTATGCATACAAAGGTCTTTAATGTTAAACCTCTTACACAGGTGACATATATCTTTCCCTGGGATACCTAGTATTATAGCTGTATTATCCTAGCAATAACCCTAGAAATAATAATATTTAGGATATGTATAACAAGGGTACTGATACAGAGATTTACAGTTTTTAATATTTCCTAACTCAGTTCATCAGGACCATGTCATAGTATCATAGTAGTATCATAGTATATAAGGCTGGAAAAAGACGCAAGTCCATCAAGTCCAACCTTTAAGAATTAAATAAATGTTTTATCCCCATAACCCGTGATATTTTTTTCTCTCCAGAAAGGTATCCAGGCCTCTCTTGAACATGTACATAGAGTCCGCCATAACAACCTCTGCGGCAGAGAGTTCCATAGTCTCACTGCTTGTACAGTAAAGAACCTTTGTCTATGTTGGTGGTAATGATGGTAAAATCGCCTCTCCTCTAGGCGTAGAGGATGCCCCCTTGTCCTGGTCACAGGCCTAGGTATAAAAAGATCTTTGGAGAGATCCTTGTACTGTCCATTCAGGTATTTGTACATTGTAATGAGGTCTCCCCTCAGTCGTCTTTTTTCTAAACTGAATAATCCCAAATTTTGTAATCTGTGTATTCTAATCCCCCATTCCCCTAATAATCCTGGTTGCTCTCCTCTGCACCCATTCCAGCTCTACTATATCCTTTTTATACACTGGTGCCCAAAACTGTAAACAATATTCCATGTGTGGTCTGACCAGGGATTTGTATAAGGGCAAAACTATGTCTTTATCATGAGAATCTATTCCTCTCTTGATACATCCCATAATTTTATTTGCTTTAGCAGCAGCCGCCTGGCTCTAGTCACTAAAATTAAGTTTACCATCCACCAATACCCCCAAGTCCTTTTCAGCTCCAGTTTTACTAAGTAATTGACCGTTTAGAACATAATTATACTTTTTGTTTCCATGGCCCATGTGCATAACTTTACATTTATCTACATTAAACCTCATCAACCATTTCTCTGCCCACTTCTCAAGCTTCCACAAATCCCTCTTTAATGCTAAACTATTGACCTCAGTATTTATTACTTTACACAGCTTAGTTGCAAATATTGAAACTTGACAGTGTAAACCCACTACAAGGTCATTAATAAAAATATTAAAAAAAAGTGGCCCCAATACTGACCCCTGTGGCACTCCACTGGTAACATCAACCCAATCTGAGAATGAGCCATTAATGACCACCCTCTGTTTTCTATCACTAAGCCAATTACTTACCCAAATACACAGATTTTCTCCTATTCCCAGCAGTTTCATTTTATATACCAACCTTTTATGTGGCACGGTGTCAAATGCCTTTGAAAAGTCCAGATATTCGACATCCACAGCATCCCCCAGATCCAGTCTTGTTCTTACCTCCTCATAGAAACCAATCAGATTAGTCTGACAGGACCGATCTCTCATAAACCCATGCTGACGCTGGGTTATAAGGTTGTGCACAGTGAGATACTCCAGGATAGCATCTCTAAAAAACCCCTCAAATATTTTCCCCACCACAGCAGTTAGACTCACGGGTCTGTAGTTTCCAGGATCGCTATTTGATCCTTCTTTGTATATGGGTAAAACATTTGCTATGCGCCAGTCCTGTGGAACATAACCAGTCCTCAGTGAATCTTCAAGTATTAAAAATAACGGTCTGTCTATCACCGTACATAATCCATGCAGAACCCGGGGGTGTATGCCATCTGGCCCCGGGGATTTATCTATCTTAGTGGTTTGCAAGGCGGCGCCGTACCTCTTCCTGGGTTAAACTGTTGACATTCCAAAAAGAATTTACATTATTCCTCATTGTGTCTTCCACCAGGGGATTTTCCTGGGTAAAGACAGTTGAGAAGGCAACATTCAGTAGATTGGCCCTTTCCTCATCTCCTTCCACCATGACCCCCATGTTATTTCTAAGGGGACCCACACTCTCTGTTTTTAGTTTCTTATCATTTATATACTTGAAAAATAATTTGGGATTATTTTTGCTCTCCCTGGCAATATTTCTCTCAGTCTCTATTTTTGCGGCCTTTATCTGCTTTTTACAGGATTTATTTTTCTCTCTATAATCCTGTAATGCCTCATCGCTACCTTCACGTTTTAGCCCCTTAAATGCCTTATCTTTCTCGCTTATTGCTTTCCTTTCAAGACTAGTTAGCCACATAGGCTTTTTCTTGTTCCTTTTATGCTTTTTCCCATAAGGTATGTGTTTCTCACAGGACTTTTTCAGAATATATGAGAAAAAGTCCCATTTTTGGGGGGGACTTTTGTCTTTGAGAACATTATCCCAGTCTATGCCTTTAAGGTCTTCCCTTAGTTACTGAAAATTTGCCCTCCTGAAGTTTAGAGTGTTGGTTGCCCCTTCACTAACGCTCTTAGTAAAGCGTAATACAAAATCAATGATATTATGATCAATATTCCCCAGGTTCCCCCCAACCTGTAGTTTTGATACCCTATCAGGTCTGTTGGTAAGGATAAGGTCCAGCAGTACCCCCCTTCTTGTTGGCTCCAGGAATAGTTGCTACAGGTAATTGTCTTTTGTTGTTGACAAGAACCTGCTACCTTTGAAGCACTTGCAGGTTTCTGCCCCCCAGTCAATATCTGGGTAATTGAAGACCCCCATTATAAGTACTTCACCATGCTTTGAAGCCACATCCATTTCACTTATCAGCATTTCCTCTGCTGCCTCCATTATATTTGGAGCCTTATAACAAACCCCTAGTAATATTTTAATATTCTTTTTCCCTCCCCTTATCTCCACCCATAGGGACTCCACATTTGCATTTGCGTTACTGATGTCATCTTGCAAGACAGGCTTGAGGCAAGAATTCACATATAAACAAACACCTCCCCCTTTTTTATTTATACGATCATTTCTAAAAAGACTATAACCATCTATAGTAACAGTCCAGTCATAGCTAATGTCCAGCCATGTCTCGCTGATACCCACTTTATCACATTTCCGCTCCAACATCAAGAGTTCCAGTTCCTCCATTTTGTTTTTGAGGCTTCTGGCATTTGTGTACATACACTTTATATGGTTTTCCCTGTCCGTACTCCTTTTGTCCTTATTCCCCAATGTCATTCCAGCCCCCATGGACTATGACTCTTCCCAGCTCTCTATCCACACTGTCTATTAGCCCTCCACAAGTGTAGTTGCCCTCCCCCCAGGTCTCTAGTTTAAACACTCCTCCAACCTTCTAGCCATTTTTCCCCCAAAACAGCTGCACCCTCCCCATTGAGGTGTAGCCCATCCCTACTGTAGAGCCTGTAGCCGACAGAAAAGTCAGCCCAGTTCTCCATGAACCCAAAACCCTCCTTCCTACACCAACTTTTGAGCCACTTATTTACCTCCCTGATCTCCCGCTGCTTTTCTGGTGTGGCATGTGGTACAGGCAGTATTTCGGAGAAAACTACCTTTGAGGTCCTTGCCCTGAGCTTATGGCCTAAATCCCTTAAATAATTTTTAAGGACCTTCCACCTACCTCTTACTTTGTCATTAGTGCCAATGTGGACCGTGACCACTGGTTCCTCACCAGCCCCTCCCAGTAATCTGTCAATAACATATAAAGGAATGGATTATGGGTTAGTAATATTAATTTCAAAGTAAACAATATTTTCAAATAAATTATAATTAATTTTTAGTTGCATGCTATTTTTTACATCATGAGCTGTCAACTTTTCATAAATGACCCCAAAAGACATTGTAAGATATAAAACTGTATAAGAATATCTAGATGTCCATAAGTCATACAAGTATCATAGTTTTGGAGCATCCATGGGTAGAAGTATAAGTGAATCAGAGGCGAAAATGAGGTCACAGTGGGAGAAAGCATGAAAATTCCAAATTCCCGACATTTCTACGGCTTTTCCACCCCACATGTCACTTTGATTGTGGCAGCAGAGATTGGGGTAGGTTGGCTAGCTGGGGTGTGAACATTCTGACATACCGTATTTACTTTTGTCTGCCAGACTGGAGGAGGCTATAGCTGAAATCTCCAATAGAACAGACTTGGTTGGAGATCCTCAGCAGAACACCAATGGAGAGAATTGTAAGACTATTTAAGGACATCTACCATCAGTATTACTATTATTATAACTCTATATGCAGCAATTGCAGCATATTGGGAACTCCTATGTAAAGATTAGCAATAGCTATGTATATCTGGCAACAGAAGGAGACACATAAGTGCACTTAAATAAGGCACACAACACTACTGTAGGGGTCTATTAGTCACTTCAATTCACAAGTACACATATCAAGAAAGATGTCTGAATGCTATATAAGGTGTGCATGTTGTTCTCCACATGGCACACATTCATTCATAAGCCCTATAAAACTAATATATAATTTGCAGCCCATTAATGAACCTTTGTATCTTTTACTTGAAATATCATCTAAAGCGTTAAATTTCTATAAGCATACAACATATAAACAAAGTGCGCTAAGAGGTTTCATTACTAAATTCTTACAAATAAAGAGATCCAAGTATTTTTTTTCATTTAACAAATAGTAAACATTGATAATTCTGCTAGCAAGATCAGTTTTCACATGTGATGCAAATCTGTAATCTGGCAGTCCAAATGCGCTATTGCTTCTTGTGTAGGAATAAAAACATTTAGCAAAATGTAAAAATGGTATAATTAAGGTAATAACAAACAGTACAAATGATGAGATTCATAGATCAGAATAGCCTTGAAGCTAAAAGAGTAATAAATGTGAGCAAAATGCATACATGACTTATAATAGGTTGCCTGCGGAGATGTTAGCTCCAGGAGTGGCAATTTACTTCCCTTAAGGGACAGTCCACTGCACACATAAAAACATTAGCCACTTATTTACATGAATGTTTTTCTCTTGCCACTAGAATACATTTCTTCATCTGAAGAAGGAACTCACATACCTATGAATCTTTGTGGCATAACATGACCTTTTGAATGTCTGTTTGAGGACTGGGAAAAAACCACAGGGAATACATCAAAACTAAGTAATGAGGAAAACCCAGATAATCTGAATAGAATGCTCTGCATAATTAAGTACATTTGAGAGCTTCTCATGCACAATATATTATACTGCAGGGATAGACAAATACAGATGGAGTATGAAATCAAGGGCGCTTTTAAGTGATTAATTAAAAAGATACACAAAATGTAAATTTTCAGTATTAATCACATCATCTTTATCATTATCCCATGATAAACAAAACTGTTTTGTCATATAATGTTTCAATGACAAAGCCTTGTCATAGTTGCTTGGTCTATACTTTATCTATGGTTGATCTTCAAATAATGTTTTTTACAAGTTTTATTGGCATTATATCCATCATAGTTTTCAGAATTGCATTGTCACTCTTGGCAATCCTTCATTACTTACTAGTAATCCTGTAGCCTTAGCATTCCTCCATAATTACACAGGTTCCTCATATGCAGAATGATATCCCAAATTATGTAAGGATCCATGTTCTATTATGTCTAAGGTCTGTAAACATTCTGAGTTTGCTCAAAATGTAGAATTTAAGAAATAGATTTCATTTACTAAAGTTTTTACTTTATAGGCTTTTTGATAAAATTCTTAGGAACATTACAATATTGGGCTACATTCACACTGCCGCACGGGGGAAGTATATATGGCTGATGTGTATACGGCCGATATACATCCCCCATAGACCGCAATGGCCGCGGTGCCCTACGAGAGCGGTACGGTGCTGCACACGTGAAAAGATAAGACATGTCCTATCTTTTCACGGCATACGCCACCATGCGCCATACATCTCTATGGAGAGGGGCGGGGGTGAGCGCAGCTTTCCTCCTTTCCCCGCGCACTGCAGTGTGCCCCCCGTGCTATGGTACGGCAGGCAATGGCAGAGTGAATCCAGCCTTAACATGTATAGTCCTTAATAGGCATACATGTCTTCACTTTATTTATGGCTAGAACTTATCAATTCTTAAATCTTCACAAATATTTCTCATCCATTTTATGCTGGTGACTGTACACCATTAATGATAATAATGGAAATAGCTAATTATTGTTTTTTGATTGTAAATTTGTAGGAACCTAATTTAAGAATGTAGATAACTAAAATAGGTTTACTTTCTGTACCAAATAGAAAACCCAACCCTAATAATAATAATAATAGCAATCTTTATTTGTATAGCTTCATCAATTTCTGTGAACTTTACACTATATATATATATATATATATATATATATATATATATATATGTACATAAAGATGTAATCATAAGGAAGGAGTCTTTCTGAAGGAGTCTTCAGTGTAAACAACTTGTTCTAACTTGTTGCACTCAGGTGATCCTGAGACCACATGGTCCAATAGAGGTGGCAGCGCTGTAGTTTCCTCTATTCATTACAAAGCATTCATTGAGCACAGTCAGAGCTGTTAAGGAAAGACTACTTCTGTCTTCTCCTATGGGTTCCTGGTTTCAGAGATAGAATGATAGAGCTGGTGCTTTAGCAGTGTAGAATTCAATGGCATTGTTTTAAAGGGAACCAGTCACCAGGAGACCCATTTTTAGCACTCCCCAGTCCCCACAGAGCATAGTACATACACTGCCAAAGTGTTTTTGTATAAAAAAAACATTGGTTTTACAGAAAAAAAGATAAGTTATATTGTACCTTTCATTAGCATCTGCTGTGTGACTAGGCAGTTGCCTTTCGGGAGGAGCTGGAAAGGAGCAGTTCCTCCCCACCCTTGGGAAACATGTGACCTTTTCAAATATATGAATAACTCCCCACACTCAGGATTGGCTGTAGAGGAGCAGGGGGCGTCTTCAAGCCCAGTGATGGGTGTTTTCATATATTTGAAAAGGTCACATGGAGTATCTGTTCCCCAAGGGTGGGGGGAACTGCTCCTTTCCAGCCCCTCCCATTTGGCAACTGCCTAGTCACACAGCAGATGCTAATGAAAGGTACAATATAACATAACTTTTTTTCTGTAAAACCAATTTTTAATACAAAAACACTTTGGCAGTGTATGTACTATGCTCTGTGGGGGCTGGGTCTCCTGGGGACAGGTTCCCTTTAAGCCCTACAACTTGTGTCATAAATATATTGTTCATGGTCATAATCTGGAAAGAACTGATTTTATACAAGTGAATTCAATGCTTGCGACCAAGCATTGAATTAAATGTGCCCTATATATCTTTTATAAAATATATTACAATAATAGGTGACATCTTCTGAAATGAAATACTGTAGCTTGTTAATTATTTTGAATGCTTTATTAATATGCGTTCAACCTTTGGTAGTAATGTCAAGTTGTGTGGGTGCATTTGAGAATAAAAGTAAACATAGCCCATGTGAAAGCTTCAGAATTTGCAAGGTAATAAAATGAAGACATAATAATCATGGCTGGCATAATGTTAGTGTGTGTACTGTAAGCAGAAATTAATAAATTGACTAAAATTTCATCAATTTTATCTCTGTGAGAGAAATACATAGATAGATGCAGGGTATATAAGAGAAGGAATTTGATTTCAAGCAAAAGCAAACTTCAAATATGCATTGTAGGTCTGTGAGTGTATACCAAGAAAGATACAGTTGTGTAAAAATCCATATGTGCCATTACAAAGTAACTTATAATTCAACCACTTAGTGTTAATTGTACCATCAATTTTAGCCCTTGTGCATTTCTTTATTTCTTCTCCTTCCCTAAGGCCTTTTACTCGCCTGCTGAGAAACTTCAATGCATTTTCATTTTTAAATGAGAGCTCTAAACTGTGAAAAGTGCCAGACTGGGCAGTTTTATGCTGCAGCCGTGTCCATTGGGGCTGTATTGGAACTGTTATCTTTCTTCTTATGAGAATTTTTTTTTGTCTTTTGCACACAAAAATTATCTGTAGGGAACTGCAGGAAAACAAGTGCCTACAAACCTGTCTATCTAGCCCTATAACATGTCGTTAGATTAATTACTATTAATAACAAGAATGATAATAACACTAGCATAATTAGTATTTCACATTTTCTGCCAGCGCTTGGCAGTCATCTATCCTTCAATGTCTTCTTATTATCCAATCTAGAAAAAAATCTTTAATATAACTGTGATACCATTCTTTTGTTTAGCAGTATACCCCTTTATCAGAAAAGTAATGGGTACATCTTTAGTTTGGCCAAAGGGAAGGGGGGGGATATGCTTGTATGCAGTGAACTCAAGTTTTTATTTTTTGGTTTAGGTTTGTAATTTATTCAGATATACAGTATTTTCAGATCATAAATAGAAAAATCTGAAAATCAGTGAAGTTACATTGTGTACATTCTGAAAGGAAGACCATCCTTAGCAGCTAAGACTTCTAGCATGGTAGCATGCTAAAACTGAAGAGCTTTTGTCCATCTTGGTTAACTGGAATCCAAATGCCCTAAAAAATCATAAACAGCTATATTTCCTAACTCTTTTGACTTTTTAAAACAAAAATCTTTCATGTTTCTGTCACAAAGTGATATCCTAGGTATGTATATATATGTATATAATAATCTGGATAGTTCCTATGTGCATTTTAATCCACCAAGGTTTTTTTTTCACCTAAGGACCCATGTCTATACCTAGTTAGATAGAGGGTGTCACATGAATGTATACTTTTCATTACACATACATAGGGAGTTATAGTTCTTTGGTGATTAAACATGGGGGATATAGTTTTTTAGAAATGGTTGTTTACCTGACAACTGTATTTTTTGGGGAATGAATGGTATCTACATGATCCAAATTGATGAATATCACTAAGCTATCGTTTAATACTATTGACTCTTTTATACTCTTTTATTAACACATACCATATATCTTTTAGATTGCTAAGAATTTAGCAAATCATGATAATTGTCAAGTTTAAAGGGGTTATCCGGGTGTTAAAAAATACTGGGGTGGGCTGGTTAAACATAATAAACCTCTACTTACCTCCTACGGCGCCACCGATGTCTCGCGACGCAGTCCCTTCGATCCATGCCGCTGTTTGTTTACAGGAGCACAGAAACCGCTCACAGGGAGCTTCCGGTCCGCGCTGTGGCCAGCTCCTCCCATCCGTCCCTATCTCTCAGCGTTGTGAGCGATGGGAGATGGTGTCGGATGGGAGCTTCCGGCCGGCTGGAAGCTCCCTGTGTGCCCCTACATACAAACCAGCGCACAGAGAAGACGAACCGCGGCGTGGGACATCGGCAGCGCCGGACTAGGTATGTACATGTTTATTATGTTTAACTAGCCCACCCCAGTCCGGCCCTCAGTATTTTTTAACACCCGGATAACCCCTTTAACGGGTTGTATTCCAACTGAGTGCCTTTGGAAGCGGTAGAAAAATGCTGAAAGTTTACTTTCAAAAATAGAAGTGTTAATAGAATACAAATAAACAGAATGTAATGTGAATGAGCAAAATAAAAATCTAAATCATTTTACAACTTAGTGTGATGACCTGAAAACAACAATATGGCCCAACAGAGCCCTGATCTCAACATCATTAAATCTGACTTTCATTACTTTAAGAATCACAAGTATTTGGACAATCCTATGGTTGGTTCACCAGGTTTGAAGCAACCTGTCTACTGAGTCCATTCATAAACTTTTAACATGAGTACCTTGAAGAAATAATGCTATTTAGATGACTGTTACTTTTCGCTTTACTTTTACTACTTTTCAAAGCATTCTTACATTGCATCATTTATTACAACTTTCTAAAACCTTTGCCCAGAATTGGATATGTGTACTGCATAGTTTGTATAAGCCAAGAAAGGCGCTGTTATGAGACATGAATTAAAAGAATAAATAAAGTAGTATAAATTTAACACTGACTGGTTAAAACATCACTACATAAAGTGCTAAATATTCTTCATTTTATTTTTGATTCTCTTTACTAAAGAACTTAAATACCTCTTTTAACATTACATTAACACAAATAGTTATTACTTTAAACAGAGAATGAATTTAATGTAATTTAATGACAGACAAGGGACAATTATAACTTTTCCTTTTATATGAGTTTTTAAAGCCATAAAATAGAGGAAATATAAATCCTTGAAATAGCAAAATTGCTATTCAGATCTTGTAAAGTGTCTGAAGAGTAATAATGTCATTAATGATGTAAAGTCAAACATTTCTAAACATTAGCTCATATTTTATTACATCATTGACCTCTGACATTACATTTATCAATGTGAGTTATTTATTTTTGAAGTTATGATGCAGACAAAAGATTTTATTCTATTTTTTTCATGTCCTGTTACCAAGCTGATAATCATAAATATTAAGAATATGACTTTACAAGCTTCTGGCATGTTATAAACATGTAACAAGTTTTGATCAGAAGGATTCACCCTTTTACTTTTTACAGAAGCTACAAAAATATTGTACAATGATGAGGAGTGTACCCTTCTTTATTGGAAAATATTTTTTTAGATTCTCAAAAAACTGTGTGCTGGCTCTATCCTTTATAAGTGATTTCTACATTCATTGTGAGCGCACATCCCTAAGCATATCACATGTACCCCTTTAATCTTTTGATCAAGTCAACCATATTCATAACAATCCATTAAATCTCAGACAAGTAAATTTGTATGTGTTCATAATGGAGAGTTTGCACTATAATGATCAAATATAAACTTCTCAATTAATGATGTAAGCAATGTGATGTCGTTTTTATTCAAATATATTCATATCGTATACTATGGCATATTAAACAAATTAAAAAACTTTGTACTAAAATTCTTTTTTGTGTTCCTTTGATTCCCGCTTTTGTATGGCTAAAAGAAATCATATTATTTGTCTTTTACATTGGGACATCTCATTCTAAAAAAATAACTGCTTTAAATATGCCAACAATTAGCAATTCAAAAGTAGAACAATGGCCAAATTAGGTAAAATGTATCATAGTTTATACGGTTGAAAAATGACACGTCCATCAAGTATTTCTTTATCTTTGGCTGCTTCATGTAAAGAATGATTGAAGTGGAGCAAAACCTGTTTCTAGTAGTTCTATGCATGCTTCCAAGATTAACCTGATAGGAATAATGTGCCTAGTGAAAAAGAGAAAACAAAACTTACAGTATTTTTTTTATTAATGTTGGCCAACCATTGCCTTCACCATTCTTGGAGTCATTTTCTAATCTTCTTATCTGTATTCATATAATTAACAAACATTAACTTTTAACTCATAGAAGCTTCATTTGCTTTTATTTTGATTTTAAAGTTGAATTTTAACATAATTTCAGACCAACCAACATTGCAAATGCTAAAAAAGATGCTGAAAATAATGTTAATGTGACTCATGATTGATTATTATAAGATGTAGAATTACTTATAATGTTAAAAATAATCACTTAAATGCCTTATCTTACTTGACTAAACATTGGAACATTTATACCAACATGGATTGATAGAAATATAATATTAAATGTGTCATTAAACAAATAATATCGAAATGTCTTTAATATGAATTTAAAATACAATTTGTAAGGAAATAACAACATAATTCAGCAAAGCCAAACTGGTTTTTCAGTGTTGAAATATCAGCGGAAACAATGTATTCCATTTAGTTTGTGATACTGTTCTGCTCCTTGCCATAGAGAATGTTTATCTTAATTTTCCAGTAAAGAAAACAAAATTTTTCATCCTTGGGCTAGCCTTACTTCTAACTTTTGAACTATTGAAATGCATGTGATACCTCATTAGCCAGAATAATTGTGACAAGGGTGTGACCTTGTACCTCTGAGCAGTCTCCCATTCTCTGGTATGAATGTCTAAGTGGGTCAGACCCAAAAGATTGGAAACCATTCATTCTCATTAAGGAGCTAGTCACCGAACTTTGAAAAAATGTCACAGCTCTTGTAATACACTACATTTATAGAAAAAGTATTTTCCAAAACACTAAATTAGTTTTTAACTATGTTGGTCAAACTTTCATTTCAATATGGTTAATTAGCAATTTAATTTGATATGTATTGTAGTCTGAAAAGAATGTGCAAACTGATTGCACATGTATTTATAAATTGTCTGTGCCAGTATTGTGATGTGGCTGCAGAGTTCCGATTGTGCACCAGATTTATTACTGCAATTCAACAGAATTGTGTCACACACTCTATGTTAAAGATGCACCAAAAAAAGTTGGTGCACACTTCCAGAGCAGTGCAGGGTGCACCATAATAATGAACGTGTGCCAGTTTTTATTTATCTAGAGCACTCTGCACACTCTGCAGGCAAACTTTGCACTACTTTTGATAAATGTGATCCTATTTGCACCATGCAGCATCCTTATACTGTATACCTCACTATCATACATAGTTAATACTTTAGTGGTGTCTGTAGTTGGAGTTCTGCTTCCTGGCTGTGTAGTGGATAAAACCACTGGTGATAACATGTGACATTCTGGTCAGAAATTGAAATTTTTTGTGGGATTGCTTCTTGTTTTGCATTATTTTCATGAAGTAGGTGAAAATAAATTAGCATCCTACTATAAAAAAGATGAAAAAGGAGCAGCTTATACTGTTGAAGACAAGATGCCAGATAATTGCTAATTAACTATTTAGCTAGGACAACTTAGGCATGTTGCCTTGAGCTATGGTAGTGCCAAAGTCAATCAAATGTATACACAATGCATATAAAGATAATTAAAACTTAAATGATTTAATGTGCTTTTAAACTGTTATCTTTTAATAATGTATTTTCTAGATATTAACTCCATATTTACCAGCCTATTTTGGGCCTAAATAGTGGTGTCTCGTTTTGTCATTTTTTTGTCATTTTCTGAACATCATCTTTTAAAAGTTTTAACCTGTTAAATGTTTTTCTCCATGATAGTTTGTGAGATAAGTTTTTTTTTTGTGAATTGAGCTGAGGTCCATGTAGAGGTCCAGGAATTTATTTAAAAACTGTTATTAAACCTTTTTGGGGGAATTAGCAATTAGTAAAGTACCATTCTGGTGCAGTTTTTAAATAGCAAATTTACAGTGGTCACTATGTGGTATAAGTAACAACATCTTACAGGACCTGCACATCCTTATTAGCTTCCTTCAGCATCTCCCACATAGAAGTTGACTCATCATGATGTAATGTACCTTTTAGGAGGTGGCACATTTCAGCATGACTCTTTCTCTCCAGCACTGTGAATACTTTCAGATTATTTTCATACAATCTTCCAAAATATGTTTAGCACAAGACTAAATCTATCTAATCTAAGTATTTAGAAGGACATCACTCTGAACTTGTCACTATTCTAAATGAAAGATTGGTGGCAGTGTGTGGGTCATCAAGACAATTTTTCTTAAAGGACATCTATCATCAAAATCAAGCATCATAAACCAGGCACTGTACATATAGACCCAGGAACTGTGACTGTGTTAATCTTCTTGTATTTATTATCCATGGCCTCCATTCTTCTAAAATTAACTTAAATGCCGATGAGCCAGAAGGGCCCTGGGATGCATTACCCAGAGTGCCTCCTTGGTGTAGCTTTAAGACATCATGTACCAAAAATGCATAAAAACCAAACTATACCAACTAAAAAATAAAAATGTATTGCTAAATCAATTAAACACACATAATGTCACACACAATACGAAATGTATAATTAATTACTGACAAAAAAATAGGAAAAAAACAGCAACTGAAATAGATTCTGGAATCTGATGTGGAAGATGCAGGCTTAAAATATAAATTTATATTCATGGAAAATATGTGGCTTAAGCGTGTCGTAAAGGCAATGCAAATTTCTCAAGATAGCTTTGTTGATTTGATATTACTTATGATAATATTTTGGACTTTTCCACTAAGCTTAACACTCAGCTATCACTGGTTATAGTCAGTAAAACAATTTTAAAGATAAAAGATAATGAACATCCAATTAAACATCATTCTGGTAAAGAAAGTAAAAGGTTATTAAAGGATTTTTTTAAAGGCCAAACTATTGATGAAGTATCTTTAGGATTTATCCTTAAAGGGGTATTCTCGTCTAGGCATTCACATTCAGTTTAATAAATCTGCCATATATAAACATTTCTTCAATTGGATGTTAAAAAAATTAAGATTAAAAAAAATGTTCCTGTGTGAAGATAATTTCTCATAAATGTAGTCATTTTGTCACTTAGAAACGAGATAGCTTCCTCAGATACGGCCACCTCTGCTGTGCTGAATGGATTGCACAAATAAACAAAAAGTTTTTGTATATGAAATGTCCGTGAGTTACTGCAAGTCCCACAGCCGTCCTGTGGTAATGGTCGCTGAATCCAGGAGGTCAGACAGGACTCAATGTCTGACCACCACTACCAAAATGTGAGGTGGTCGTAACCGAGGAAGCTATCTTGTTTCTAAGGGACAACATGGCTATGTTTATGGGAAATTATTTTCACACAGGAACATTTTTTTAATAACATCCAATTGAAGAAATGTTTATATATGGAAGATTTGTGAAACTGAATGTGAATGCACAGACGAGAATATTGGTAAGGCCAGCAGTATGGAGTCGAATCGAAGCAGCATTTCACAGACCTCTTAGGTAATGTTGAGAGGTTAAATTAACCATTTGCTAGTTAGTTTCATTAAAGTGTATGGGTCTGAGCTGTAAAACCAAGCTTAGTTGCTATGCTGCTATACAACGCTGTGCTTAAAAAACTGTGACAAGATAACCTAGCTTGTCCAAAAACTGCCGACTCATCAAACAGCTGATCAGTAGGGCTATGAGTATTGGACCCGCAGTAATCTGAAACATGTTCTATCCATTCCTCAACAATTTAACACAGGAAATGCCTTTAAGGACAGCTTAATTTAAAACATAAACATTGCATTCTCTAATTATTTTTTTCCTGAGTAATAATGTTTTAATGTAATACTGACCTCAACTAAAGGTTGTAACTGATTCAATTGGATGAATTGTTTCTTTCATAATTTGTTAAGACATTGTGCTGCTACCAACACCCTGAATAGCCACAATCTGAATGTCCATGTTGTTCACATGCTTACTAAAGCTTCTCAGAAGGCTCCATTCTATTATCAAATCAACAAAACATTTCACATTTACAGTGTATAACATCAATAACATTAATAATTATAATTTGTTTTTCAGTTTTAAGGGAAATAGACTTTAAAATAATGCAGGTTAGCCTTCAAGAAACTAAATCCAAACAAAGTTTAATACTGAAAACCAGGGAATACAGTCTCTGGGTTATGTAATATATAGGTTCGGTAGGTTTGTTGTTAAATTGAATTTGTATGTAAGTCGCAACTGATGTATTTTATAAGTCTAACTCCAGACATAGTATTTTTTTTTGTTCATGCTACAATAGGATTTTGATTTTGCTACAATAGGATTTCTCCTGTGAACAAAGATTAACACTAAAGCTTCATTGTAGATATATATTTAATATCTGGTATGTAGATAATTGCATCCTGGGGACACAGTTCACTAAATTATCACCATCTAAAGAGCTTCACCAAGGACAAAGTGGCCATAGAGGTAATTTTGTAACTATAGGTCATCTGTAAGTCGGGTGTTCTTAAGTTGGGGACTGTCTGTATTGAAATAATACTGACATTGTTGCGTCCAATTCAGGCTGATATCCACGCAGATCCATATTGTTGTCTTCTTTTGAATTCAAACACATAGGGGGTCATTTATTTTATCTTTTTGTTTTGGCTTGTTTTTGCTGTCTTTTTTTTTTTTTTTGCTGTTTTTGCTGTTTTTTTTCTGTCTGCTACTTTGGTAATTTATCAATCTCACTTTTCCCTTGAGTTTAATGTCTTTTTTGCAACAAGTTTTTCTTAAGTAGGGTTTTGTCTGAAGTTTTTTGAGCCAAGAATGTTTTGGACTTGTTTGATTGATCTTAGAGGTAGATATATCAGGCAGCTGAGTCTATATGGTTTTTGGGACTTTTTATTAAAAAGTCGCACAAAAGACTCAAACTTTTCTGCAATGTCTTTTAAAGTTTCCCCTATACCTTGTCTGAACTGGAGTTTATTTGCAACGTTTTAACCTCGATTTATGCCAAAATTGCGACCTCTCTATAAGTACACATCTGTATTTTAAAGACATATCAGGCGCAAGACTGAAAAATTCTTGCAAGGCTAATTTTGGTAGATGAGTGGAAAAGTCGCAAATATATCAAATTTTCCCCATACAATTGCAAAAATCAAAGAAAAAAGGAGAAGATTCTAAGATAAATGACCCCCATAGTTTACATAATATCATATATATACTGTGAAATCAATAAATGATCACTTTTTGTTTACTGTAGAACCACTGGCATAGATCCAGTTATGCTCCAACATTTGTCCATGAGAAAATGATGTCCCTGCGTTTGACTTGAGATCATAACTGGTGTGAATCCCTTCCAAGATGCTTCCCTTTCCTAACTCTAAATTGACATTGACACATGAAAAACCAGTGGTGCGAAGATCTGACAAGTCATTTCTCTGTGAATGATTGCTATAGGCAGACATACATTAGAAAATCATTTAAGAATGTCCAGTGATGGATTTGATGGCACTCTAAGGGGAAGTGTTTTCATGAGCATTCAAGGTTTATAATATTGGTTTCGGCAAAACAATGTTTTTTTTTCCAGCATCACAAAAATGTTTCCAGCAGGGAAGTACATTGTAACACAATTCAAATGCATTTAGCATTGCAGCATTGTGACAGTTTTGACAGGTGATAGTTGGTATTGTATTAGTTGTTGTTACTTTGCTATGGTAAAGCAGGACATATAGGAAATATTGTAGTTTTTACCTGCTCTGTTTTGTGCTGATAAAATAAAGCTTCATATAACATTTCTTAACAAAGTAAGTTCTGGGCAGCAATATTTTCAGATATATTAACTGTAAGCACATTACTTTATCTTACTTCATCACCTTTTTCAAAAGATTCTTTTTTTAGCTTTTGTTCACACTTATACTTTGCACCATTGAGATCAATTAAACTGCAGTTCCTCTATTTTCTCAAGTTCTGCGGCACCTATATTAAATGTTGTGATGACAGCTTATGATATCCTTTCATGTGTCTTATTTTAGAAGTTTGTGTTCTTGTTTTGCCACTTAGATCATGTTTTAATTGGATCTACATCTTTAAAGCTCAGGCATCTGAGTAAAAAAGTAACAAACTAATTTTATATTTTCTAAAACTGAGCATACATTTTATATAAAATGGGACAATTGGTGTGACACCTCAACACAGATCCCAGTAAGAATGATATAGGGCATTTTGTAAACTTTCCAGATCTGAATATCATGTTTTTTTATGCAACTATTGACCTTCCCCCATTGAAAATAAAAGATGTAACCTAAGGACAACCCACCCTCTGGTGCACCAATAGGCTTATTTGCATAAAACAAATCCTGAATTTTCTTAAGAAAGATGACTTTCTTTAAGAAGATGACAGATACTTAAAAACAGGAAAGAAGTTTATAAAGTGCTCTTCATGGTAATTAGTTTACATATATTTTACATGCGATGGTCAGTGCTGACGCACACTCTTTTTAAAATCTAGGTCCTAGTGCAGTACCATACCTTTCCTACTTGCACGCATAGCTTCAAAGTTTTTTTAAGTAAGATGGGACACATTCGTTTTTCAAATTTGTGCAGAAGTTGAGACATAAAGCCCAGTTCTGAGAAACATGAAAAATCTTGGTGGAATTTATTAAGCACTGGCACATCATGTACTAGTCCATGCTGTTCACCCTGCTCTATCAGACACGCAAGATATACCAAGAGGCTATGCTAGATCTATTCTATGGCAGATCAATTTGTCCCTGCCTGGTGTAGAATTGTGCAATAACATGCATCAGGAAGTGGAGCTGGCTGTCTCCCATTTTTTAATAAGTCAATGAGTAACTGAAAGAATGACTAAAGAACAGATATTGGCTTAATTGATGAAAATAATCTTATGGACAGAAATGGTGCAGTTGATGAATACCAAACAAAGATAACCCAATCCTCAATGTAAAGCTCCTATTACTAATGAAAGACATGCAATACCAATGGAAGTATATAGGATACCCAAATGACTCACCCACTTCCTAGAGGAAGCGACGGCGAAACGCGCGTCGGGGTGCTGTGGCGGTGGTCAGCTCTACTTTTTTCACACGTCTTGTGGCTACATACTACACCCTGGTGGGTAATACGATTGGTTACAGCCCATTTTGTGTATACTGTTGTTTGTTTGGTACTTGGAATGTATTTACTTTGTATTGTAATACTCTGGACCACCGCCACACTTTTTGTGATTTTTAAGTCTGTTTTTAACCGTATGTTTTTGATGGCCGATTAAATAAAAGTATATATTGTTTTTCATGGATTAGGTTTGGATTTACGTATTTACTAGTTAGTCATTTGGGTATCCTATATACTTCCATTGGTATTGCAGAAATGGTGCAGTTGGTCCTAGTTATGGTTTATAGAATATTGATTGTACCTTTTCTTTTAATGTAAAGAACCATTTACTAATATATGGAGTTTTAATGTATAGTAATTTCCTTTTTCTCCGTGGTAAAGTTTTTCATCTTTACTTAAAGGACACCTACCATTATGAAGCATTATGAAGCAAACATACCTTGAGAATGCTGTAGCTACACTGATGCAGGATCATATCTTGGTTGTTAAAAAACTAATGTAACATTCAGGACCTTGGGAAAGCTGGATCAAGCTGGCTGAGCTGGATCACTCATACACAACAGCTGGGGAATGGTGCAGCAATGGATTATTCTGCCTCCAGACACAACCCAGGGTTACATTATCTCCTGCAGTGAAAAACTCACGTGCTAGGAGAAGTGCTGAACCAGCCATAGAAGCCACAGAGCTTCATTATCATAATGTTAGATCTGTTTTATCAGCAAAGCCACTCAGCACAGATATTAGCCAAGATATGTTTCTCTATCAGTGTAGCTACAGCATTCTCAAGGCATTTTGCAACTATTTTGCATAATACATCAAATCAAGACACTTATTGCATATACCCTTAAAAATAAAGATTCAACCCATGTCCTTATTTGCATTCACATTGAACATACAATCTTCATTTAGGATTTCATATGGCAAATGTTGTGGTTCTCTATTACAAATCAGTGAAAACCAGATAACCATTTTAAATTAAGAATTTGGAAACCTTGAGACATAGCTGTAATTCAGCTATCAATATTTGTCTAATAGTCACATGATTTACCATGAGTCTGATCTTACAAATAATGGGATTGTGCTTTTTTGTTAATAAAGTCTTAAATGTTCTTTTATTATTATTGTCACAAAGTCACTGTAGCCAGTTAAAGATACACTGCTGGTAATTTGCCAGGTTTCTCATCATTCAGACTTTTATATGTCTTATATTGATTACTTAACTGTTTGGTATTACATGGCTATCTCCCTGTTATTTCTGCTGTTGTGAGACACTTATTGAACAGATCCATAGCTGAGAGCGTTCCCTCCTATCGTCACTGGTGTAGTGTTCATTGTGTAACAGAAAGTGTTGAAGAGGGTAGTCACCTCATTAGCAGATGTCATAGCAACCACAAAGGATCTTTGTAATAAGAGGCCTATACGTTACCTCCTTTATAGCCTTAAAGGCATCAAGCAGATTCAAATAATTCTTACTGAACATCTAAAAAGACGGAAACTCTGTGTAAAAGCATTACATTTCAAGATAAAACTCTTTAGTCCTGCAGCTCTGTAAAAGACCTCACTTTGATATCTTCTTGAAGACAGACACTTTTCAACTCCTTAATACGTTGAAAAAATGCATCCATTTTAGACAGTCTGTTTTATAGCTACATACTGTATACTTAACTCCCATTTCTTCTTTATTTTAGCTCGGCCAACAGTGCTTGACAATGTTAAAATGAATTTATAACATAAACAATATACATTATTTTTTACAATTTAAATATGCCAAAAGAGCATTCTGTTACCATGAATTTTTATCAATCTCAATGCTTACTTAATTTGCATTTTCAAATTATTTTACAAAAACATTTTAAAATATGTGATTGAAAAAAAAATTCAAAATATTTTGAGAGCTTATGAGACTCATATATCTCTTTTCTAGGTAATATTTTTTGTCTTTTAATTCATTCCGTCCCTTTTAACATTTAACGTCCATTGTAACTTTTCTTGAGACTCATATATCTCATTTCTATGTAATATTTTTTGTCTTTTAATGCATCCCGTCCCTTTTAACATTAAACGTCTATTGTAACTTTTCTATGAGATCCTGTGTCATTTGTAAATTACCACAATATATTCTATAATGCATAGACTGATGCTTTGAAGAAGAAATAAATAAAAAAAATACAGCGCCTTTTAATCCTTTGTATTAAAAAAGACAAATAGGAAAAGCATTTGATGTTTTTTACACATCAGCAATCACCCGAAACTGTGTTTGTGGGACTCAGAAACACCTGGTCCTCCTCTTAACGTAGTGCACACAAGCAGCTGGCTATGTACAAAGTAAGACATTTGCACATATGTTGGAATAGATGACAAACAAAAAGTGGGATCTGGCTAGTGATATTCATAGCACAGCCTCTGATTGAGGAGATATGCATAAGCAATTGTTTTTCTCTGTCCCTTTTTTCCCCTCACATTAAGGCTTTGTTTATTCAGCTTGGAACAATATGTGTCAGCACATGCTGACCAACGATCGCTAGAAATTACAATCTTTACTTGTTAACATTCATTTTCTAATTGTATGAGGAAAAACCTGAAGGGGGGGGGTATGGGTTGAATAGTCGGCAAGTATACCGACCTCGAAACTCCAATGGGGGGAAGGGAGACAAAAAAAAGACAGGAGCGCTCTCCTCGTGTGATATTCTAGATATTTTCTAATTGTAAACATAGCTACAAAATACAAATCAATGAGTCACTGCAACCTAGTTCCTATTTACTTCAGTACCTGGTGTGACCAGTAGACATGACACAAATCTTCCATTGCATACTAACACTTGAATATGAAGCATGATATATTTGGTTAGGTATAAACATTTTAAACCTGTAAGTAGGTCCCACTGAGCTGAACAGAATCTTAAAAACTTATCAATTACTGTTTACTGAGCAGAGCATTGTTTTGTGATGTCGGTGCTGGAAAAAAAAAAGATTTTACTAATTGAACTTTGACCAACAGCTCATTATAGTCCCTCATCGGCATTTAACATGAAGGCTTGAATATCATGTTCCTTTAGTATAGCACATTAAATAATAATAATTCCTCTATTTATATAGCGCACACAAATTATGCAGTGCTACACAGAGTTTGCCAAATCAGCCTCTGTCCCCATGGGGCTCACATTCTAATCAACCTACCAGTATGTTTTGGAGGAAACCAGGGAACCCGGAGGAAAGCCACACAAACATAGAGAACATACATACATTGCAGTTGACCTGGATGGGACTTGAACCCAGGACCCCAGTACTACAAATTTGTTTGTTCAACAGCTATTCCTCCTGACTTCTCATATGCAGCAAGTGAAATAAATATTGAACACAGCACCAATTTAATAATGGGAAATGATGGGGAAAAAGTATTAAACACATGCCAAAAAAGAGGTGCAAAAGCCATTGAGAGTTATGACACAAGGTTATATTAAGTGGACCCAAGTGATGTTTATCTAATTATGGTTTTAAAACTGAAGGGAATACTGGGTCAGTTTTATAAAATGTGTCCTAAGACTAGACAGTCTTATTCTGCACCAGATTCATAGAAGTGTCTAGTGCTGGGTGATAAATTTGGTGCAGTATAAGACTGTCTAGTCGTACTCTGGACCTCCTATTAGTTGTCTTACTTTATGGCAGAAAATTAGGACAAAAATATGTCGAGTCAGCAGTATTTTTGCCGCACGGACACTTTTTGACGCAAGGCTGCACCACCTTTTCACCGAACACATTTCATTTGTCAAGCTAGTCGTAAGAGAGCCAGAAAAGTGTCTAAAACCCTTTATATATGTAGTGCAGCCAGTTTTTTTTAGTGCAAACAATGACAAAATTCTGTCTTCAACAGATTAATAAATCTCCCCCATTATGACCATGTCATGCTTATTAGTAAACTGCATAATCCCTTTTCTACTTTCAATCTATAGATCCACACAAAATCTAATTAGACTAAGGCAGCAAGTTAGGATGTTTGTAATAGCTCTCCATGCCACCAATCCAGGTTAGTATTTAAGACAGATGGTTCGAAATTTGATAATTATGAATTTTTCCACAATAATCAACAATTTAGAAGGACTATATCCCAAGATAAATTGACTTGTATAAATGGGTCAATAAAATTTGCTTTAAACTAGAACAGCTTCTGTTATCCAAAGGTGTCAATCTTATGCCTAACATTAGAAAGGCATTAACAAGTAAGGCAAAACAATTGACACTGAATCACAGTCATACGCTGCATGTGATAATTAGCACCAGGAACAGTCACGGCAAGATACCAAAGTCTTAATATCAATAAAATGTACTTTACTTATGGCTTTAGGAAATGCATTACAAGCAACTACCTGATATACATTGGTATATAAATAGAGTGAACCACCCTTGATGTGTCAATTAGTTAGTAAACTATATGTATCTGCTGGTTTCCTACGGTATTACTGGATTTCTTGGATTGTTTGCAATATTATATTAAAGTAATATGCTATTGATATTTATATATTACCATTCCATTGAATCAAAAAAAGATGATGAGTTTATTCCAATGCGCAAATATCGCCATATATACTGAATTTGTGTCTGAATATGTACTGAAATAGACCCGTTCATGCTACTATGATATTTATTTATTTTTTATAATATGAATACCTCATGATAGGGATGTATGGATGTCGATGTTGGGCTGTTGTCAAGTTGGGATGGATCCTTACTATAATAATGGTTTAGGATCCAACTTTTTGTGTTACAAGGATTGCCAACAGTTTGCTTTGATATGGTTCTGCATATACAGTCCTATGTCTTCCTATGGGTTACACAGGGGTTACTTACCTAAGATAAATACAAAATCAGCACTTATATTATGTATACATTATCAAATAGTGATATAGTTTGGCCATTAGTGCATGGTTGCCCTTCATGAATATTGCATTCTGTCATCCCTTACTCCGTTGCGTTAGTTGAATTTGTATGTAAATCGGAACTGAATAGTTTATAATTGTACCCCAGCCAGAATTTTTTTAGGTCTCTGTAACAATTGGATTTTAAAAATGTTGGGTTGTCATAATTAACAATAGACACCTTTTATAACTCCTACAGTTGATTATTATAGACTTGGGCTAAATACAGTAAATTTCCAACATCCACAGGTCTGTTTTTAACTAGAGCTTGTCTGTAAGTCGGGTGTTCTAGCACTTTAGATAGAATTTCCAAATAAGTTTTGAAGCTACTGTAAGTGTATTTGTGTGTGTATATACAGAAGCCATTGTCTTATGCTGTTGTGGCAGTTAGAAGCTGAGCCATGATTGGTTGCTGTTCTGCCACGGGTCATTAATATGAGCTCTGAGCTTTGATTGGTCACTATAGGCAATGAGTAAAAGATGCTTATGTGTGAGGTAAGATGGATAGGGATTCAGAGATATGAGGTATATTTATCAGAAATGTCTGAGGTAAAAATGTTCCAGTTGCCCATGGAAACCAATCAGAGATCAGCTGTAATTTTATAAACAGCTGTGGGAAAATGAAAATTGAGCTCTCATTGGTTGCCATGTCCAAGTGAAGCAGTTCTGCTCCCAGATACTTCTGTCTCCCCATATACAAAGTGACATTTATATACAGAGACAGTCAATGGAATGAGAGTATCACTTACAGTCACTGGAATGAGTATTAGACAGTCACTGGAATGAGAGTATCAGGCAGACAGTCACTGGAATGAGAGTGTCAGACAGTCAGTCACTGGATTGAGAGTGTCAGACAGACAGTCACTGGAATGAGAGTGTCAGACAGACAGACACTGGAATGAGACTGCCAGAGACAGAAAGTCACTGAAATGAGACTGCCAGAGACAGGCCGTCACTGGAATGAGACTGCCAGAGACAGTCACTGAATGAGACTGCCAGAGACAGTCACTGAATGAGACTGCAAGAGACAGACGGTCATTGAAAGAGACTGCCAGAGACAGAGGGTCACTGAAAGAGACTGCCAGAGACAGACAGTCACTGAAAGAGACTGCCAGAGACAGTCACTGAAAGAGACTGCCAGAGACAGTCACTGAAAGAGACTGCCAGAGACAGACAGTCACTGAAAGAGACTGCCAGAGACAGACAGTCACTGAAAGAGACTGCCAGAGACAGACAGTCACTGAAAGAGACTGCCTGAGATAGACAGTCACTCATAGAGACTTTCAGAGACAGAGAAGGTCAGAGACAGAGATGGTCAAAAAAGTTTATAAAAAAGGGACGGTTAGTGACAGAGATGATCAGAGACAGTCTGAACCTGTTTATTTATATGTTAACCCATTCTATATTGTAATAGCTAAGAGTAGTTATTTACTATCCTAAGAAACTATATATATATATATATATATATATATATATATATATATATATGAAAATCAGCAGCACAGTCCTTGAGTCATCCAAAAAAGCAATAGGTTCTATCCTGCACTTTTAAAAAGACAATTATCCGCATGTGTAGATTAATGCTACAGTGTGTTCATACAGATTTACTACAGTACAAAGCTTAGGCAGGATAAAGTGTTAAACATTCAATAACTCATCTATCCTACTTCTGTCTGTTTTCTTCCATGGTTCACTGTGCAGCACAGTCAATACAACAGTGGAGTTTTTATTACTATTGCTGTCTCTAGGGTAAGAAACACAGATTAAACCATCAGTGAATCTTCTTATAGTGGACTTTTTGCGAATTTAGATATGGATGACACCTAGGATAGGTTAGCATTATCAGATTGATAAGGTTCCAACAACTAGAAAATATTTGCTGCTATGGCCATGTAAATGGAAACAGACAGCTCCGTTTACTTTATAGTGGCCATTCCTGGTTTCAGCAGCTCAGTTTCCTATCCAACCCAGTATGACCAATGCAGTATGACCAAAGATTTTCTGGCTCTGTATATTGTGCTACTTCCTGCTCTGTGCTGACTTTAAAGGGGTTGTCGACTTTTAGCAAATAATTTATATTGTTTGTCTCATTAATTTATACAGTTTTCCAATATACTGGCCCACAAATATTAAAGTGTCTGCGCCAGTTTTCTGTCTGACATTGCACTAGAAAGAATGTGCAAACTGCTTGCACAGGTATCTATATTGTGTCTGCGCTAGTTTTGTGTCCGACAAGACAAATAATATGTGCACTAAAAGGGGGTGTTAGTGCTTACTATGACCATGCACCACAATTCTCTCTGACGTGCACCACAGTTGTGTCTGCGCCAAAATTCTGCAATGTGAACAGCACTAAAAAACAAATGGTGCACATTTCCCAAGCAGTGCAGGGGGTGCCAGGTTCATGAAGACTGTGCCCAATGATAAATGTGGGCCACTATCAGTTCCTCACGGTTTTGTAGATCTCTGCTGTTTACTTCCAGTGGATAGAAATCTGTCCATGGCCTTGTGATGGACATGTAGGTTCACAAGCTGCTATTATCAGAGAGAGTAATTTGAGCTCAGTAATATTAACAGCTTGTGCACCTAGATGTCCATCAGGACACCATGGTCCGATTTCTATTCACTGGAAATAAGCATAGTAGCTTTCTATAGAAGGACAGCAAGCAGAGATCTAGAAAACTATGTGGAATTTGTGGAACTTGTGACAAAGACAAGTAAAATTGCCTTCTAGTTCTTCTCTGTGACTGTGTTCTCTGTGAGCAATATTGTCAAAATTAGTTTTCTGGTCATAATATTTGAAGCCAAAATGAAACCTTGTTCAAAAACATTCTAAGCGATCAGTCACATCGCAGATGCATTGTTTGACAGATCCATAATCATGACACTAGTATGTACATGGTCTAACCTTTGACCGATGAAGGTTTCATGTTATAGTACAGAAATAAATGGAAGTAGCACCAATTTAAATATAATATACCACCATGCTAAAAGTAGATTGATATGTGAACATCAGTGCAGTCCCCTCTTTCCCTATGCACAGCCTCCAGCCTTCTGGATAAGCTTACCACGTGTTGTCTAATGTCAATCTTATTTCTAATGTTAGAAATTAATTAACAAGTAAGGCAAAACATTTACACTGAATCACAGTCATGAGCTGCATGTGATAATTAGAACCTGGAAGAGTCACCAGGAAATGCCAAAAATCGTGACTACTTCAATGTACCTACAAATACACATACATATAATGGAATCTATCTATCTAACTAAAAATCAAAAAATGGTGGCACTCCAAGTTCTTGTGAAAAGGGAATTCTTTTATCCAAAAAGTGCTACATTTCAGCTCCCATATCTGGAGCCTTTCTCAAGCCAAATGAATGTGATACATACAAACTTTTTATAAGGAAGTGACATCATCTCAAACATGTGCATAAATACAGTTAATTCAGTGTATATCAATAGCAAACATTATTTCATAGTACAAAACAAGTGCAGTTAATTGCATATAAGTGAAAATACCCAGAGAACCCGACACTCCTATCCCTCTCAGACTCACTACATTAGCGTTCCTGCTTGCCCAGTGCGCATGTGTCACTACTCTGTTTGTGATTAGCTGACACACCCACATCCTGTCATATTAGTCATAGCCCTCTAGGATCCTCCCCTCTACTCGCGGAAGTAGCTCCAGTGCCATCTTTATAAGGGAACTTCTTCAAAACATGCAATATATACAATATAATGTCAAATTGGTATATTTGCCGAATAAACCAACACTTTATTAGGTCATACTATAGGGTAAGTACCTTAGCTAGGGCAAGTGATCTATCTATCTATCTATCTATCTATCTATCTATCTCTAAATTATATATGACTATTCTTATATACCTGACTAAAAAAATCTAAAAACATCACATTAATTACATTGTCAATAAAAACATAAATTTATTGGGTAACAAATCTAAAACCACATAATAAAAAGAGGAACAATACATAGAAAATACAGTGCCCACATAAGGTCACAATGTATACTAATAAAATATATGTGGATACTCACTCCTACTATTCTGAATCCAAAGGCCAGCACAATGTGTCGTCAGAAAACACGCTGAGTAGAAAGAATCAAGCAGATCAAGAGAGTTGATCCCCTAATATGTATCCATCTCACATCTCATGTATCCAAATCTACATGATCACTTTCTCTCCCATATCTATTTTTCTACAATGTAGATGTAGCAAAAAAATGGCAGCAAAGTCAAAACTCCTTAAAAGGGGAAAGTGGTGCAAAGCCTGCAGCTCCCAGCTCAGGTCTCTTGGTAGTCGGAACAATAATAATTAATAATAATAATTCCTTTATTTATAGTGCACACAGATTACGCAGCTACACAGAGCTTACCAAATTGGTCTCTCTCCCCGATGGTTCTCACAATCTAATCAACCAACCAGTATGTTTTGGAGTGTCGGAGGAAACCGGAGAAACTGGAGGAAACCCACGCAAATACGGAGAGAACATACAAACTGTTTGCAGATGTTGACCTGGGTCCTATAGAGAATTAGGCTCCTTTCAGACAGCGTTGTGGAGACGTATATGAACTTGAGCATGAACATACGTCCCCATAGACGGCTATGGCGCCCTGGTATGGTGCGCACACACGTGTGCCACCGTACCTTGCATAGGAAAAAGATAGAGCATGCTTTATCTTTTCCCGTGTTTACAGCCGGGCGCCATGACTCACTATGAAGAAGCACTGCACACCCCCATATCCTCCAGCAAATGGCTGTATGCTTGCCAGTTCTACGGCTGGTCGATCATATGGTGGCGTGAAAGAAGCCTTAAGGCAAGACTTTATTCCTTGAGTGGCATGTTTGCACAAAAATCTAATTGAATTTGACATATTTTATGCATTGGATCAGGAATGCTGCTATCCTATTCCATATATCCTTTGTATCTATCTATTCTTAAAGTATTGGAGTCATAACAACCAATTTTCTATTTTACCTGTTAGAAATGTTTCTTATAAGAGTACAGTAAAACGGCACATGCTGGATGAAGATAGATAAATTGCTCTGAATATTTAAAAGACCTGATGTAACATATTATACCTGCAATTACTAAGCTCAGAATCTATAAAGCATATGGAGGTTCAAATGGTTGGCCTTGGCAGATTTGGCAGCAGTTGTAAATTGTGTGAGATCATCAAAATACATTTATGTGAAGACATATGACTGTTGTGATTTAAGCACTAAATTAAATTGTAGAAAGCCAGCTAATTTTCTTTCTATGGTGTCAAGCTGTATTTCCTAAACAATTCTTTTTTCCAGCAATGTAGGACATTGCAATGTGATGTAACTGCAATAATTAGGATCCAATGTCACTGTCTATTGAGTGATAAATGGGATGCAAATCTGAAGCTATTGCACTTTCCTTATTTGCTACAGAACTGACTTGTGTCCTTGTCCGTCTAAATTGTTTGTCAGTTATTATGTTTAGCAAGCACATGGTGTGTTTTTTATCAGGATAGTGTGCCTTCATGGCTCACTGTTTTATATAGGATTAGAGCAATTTACAGGACAGAGGCCCTAGTCTGAGGTCAATAAACATCTCTTATAAGAGCCTGAGTACAATATTAATATTAATGCTGTATGGCTTTCAAATACAGTATTGACAATACTACAGATGATAGATTTATTATAAATCTGTGATGTATAAAAGAGATCCTGGATTTTCAGACGTGCAGCCCAGTTATGTCCCGGGCTTCGAATCTGTCTCTGTTGGTTGACTGCATCCCCATTGAGCTGCACCACTGCTGCAGGAAAAAGTGGAATGGTCAGAATTTGATTTTTCTATTTTTCTTTTCATGGCAAACAGGAAAGAAGGATATAGGGACATAGATGGTGGTCTTACAGAAAAAGAGGCATAGTAAATAGGGCTACAAAAATTTTGTCATTTAAAAGGCGATATGGGGCTAGAGTAAAAAGAACATTTTAAATTGGGCCAACAGAAAATGGGACATTATAAGGAGTGACTACATATAAGGGGACATTAAATACTGTAGTATGAGGACACAGAAAAGAGGACCTTAAACAAATGCTGGGGCCATCATATAGAGTGCAGGCCAGTAAGTGGGACAATTTTATACTTTGGAGGAACACTATGGGGTAAGGTAAGGGGAAGCACTAGTGAACGAGAAAACCTTTGGAGGTATGTATATTACAATATGTAGCATTAATGTTTTTGTGAGGCTCATTTTCAAAAATACTGTAAGATGCCTGCTCCAGTTGTGGTTCCTATGAAGCAATTTTTATTTAATATTACTATTATTTGAGAACATGACAATATTCACATTTCATCAATACATTTTATATACAGTATGTGTATGTATATTAAAGAATATGTTTGTGGATAGCCCTTCTATATGCTGATTCAGGTAAACACTTGCAAAAAACCTCTCTAAGATTCAAAAACTTCCATAATTCCAGATCAATCTATAAATTCTCCTATTCTATATTGTTTTGGGCATAGCTACCATGTGTTAATAACTGCTATTTGACACAGAAAATAAGAGCCCTATTTCTGCAGGGGTAAAGAGTCTACATATAGATAATTATGGCCAAAGTATTGGATAACTGTATGGAGCTTCATTCTAAGCTTTACTGTGGGAATGGTTACCCTGTTCACCATCTCAGGGCTGCAAAAGTTTTGTGTATCTATGCTAAGACATCATACGTTCTGTATGTGAAATTTTATTTAGGCTGTTTGTATTACTCCACTACAGTTATATCACTTTATACATTATTCCAAAACTGTATAAACAACAACAAAATAAAGAAAAGCTTTTCTTGTACTGAACTTGTTGCTGCATGTGCTCCTGTTGAAGTGGGGCTCTGTTGTATTATTTGCATAGTTTCATCCTATGCCCCTGCATATTACCCGGGCTAAGTGCTTTCTTGGGATGATTTAGATCAGACAACACATTTTTTAACCTTTGGGAATGTTATACTACATAATTAGCAAATGTTTGTTCCGCTTCTACGTCCTTCTGAACTTGACTTATCAAATATGGCATGATAATCAAAGAGAATATCCAAGTAAAACAATACCTTTCCCACTATGTCTGCCCATCACTCTTCCTGGGATAGCGTTCAACCGACTCCACGAACAACTACAGTCGACTGAACGCTATCCCAGGAAGAGTAACGGGCAATAGGAATTTACCCCTACATAGTGGGAAAGGTACTGTTTTATTAGGATAGTCTCTTTCATTATCTTGCCATATTTGAGTGAAGTTCAGAAGGACATAGAAGCGGAGAAAACATTTGTTAATTTTGAACTCTATGGTGTTTTGGATTTTTTCTTTATTTTTTTTTCCCTAGCGCCGGCTCTTCTGGTTTTATTGTATTTATAATTGTTTAGTAATTTTTAGGCGGTTGGGTCTCAATAAGCTTTCCTCTATTATACTGCATACATTGAACTCCATAAAAGATTATGACATATTGGATTGCCATAGCTTCAACAATTAAATTTGTGACCAAGTTTAGTTTCACTGAATTTTCTGCACCAAATCTGATGACCAAATGTCCCAGTCAATGGGTCTGACAATCTTAACTAACAGCAGCATAGATTGCTATAACGCTCTTATTTCTGGTCATGAGTCCTGTGGTGGGGCTGGAACATTTGAGCCCATATTACTAAGTGCAGACATACAGTATGTGGACATGTCCAAGAAAGAGTTCTGGTAAGGAAGGACAGATCTGTATACAGGTAGTCCCCGGGTTACATACAAGATAGGGTCTGTAGGTTTGTTCTTAAGTTGAGTTTGTATGTAAGTCGGAACTGTATATTTTATCATTGTAATCCCAGCCAGAACTTTTTTGGTCTCTGTGAAAATTGGATTTTAAAAATGTTGGGTTGTCATAAGAATCAATATTAACACTAAAACTTCATTGCAGACACATTTGATAACTGTTTCAGCTGTTTATTGTAGCCTAGGAGTAAAGTACAATAAATTACCAATATCCAGAGGTCCGTTTGTAACTATGGGTCGTATGTAAGCCGAGTGTTCTTAAGTAGGGGACCGCCTGTACTGATGTAGAGGATTCTTTTTTCTATCATTTCTACGTGCCCTATTGTTCATAGGAAACCCCTTGCTCATTAACTTAATGACTCTCTAATAAGAAACTGAGAGAAATCATTTCTTCGCTGGTTTCTGAACTTTGTGGCCACCCATTCATTAGATGAAAGAACGGCGGCAGTCGAGTGTATTTACATTCATTTCTCATGTGAGAGTATTAAAGTAGTGACATCTAAATCACAGTCAACTAGAAGATCTTTGTAATTCTGATAACAGGAGGAAGCCCTGAATCATCTGCAGTTATCTTTGCTAAGTCATTTACATCCTTTTTTCTTAACACTAAAAATTCTTATAAGATATCATTAGACTGTTACAACCTATAATGGAAAAATCAATGCTGTAAGAAAATTAAATTTTACTGAGAGCCTTTAGGCAAAATGTGATTCAAAAAATACATTTCATCTTCCCCTGTGGTTCAGAGCAATAGGGAAGAATGGAAACTGGGTTAGCTGTCAATGCTCAACACATTTTAAGTCAAGGCAGACAGGCCCTGAACCGAACTATCGACTAATGTGTTCTCTCCTTAATTACTTAATAATATGAAAACAAGGACCTTAATCTGATTAGAAGAGAGGCCCATAGTCTCTTTTACCCTTTTTGAAGCAGGGCTGTGGTCAGAATCAATGCATGAAGTCTTCATCTTTCCCGGAAGACAATTTAGCAAAGGGAAAAGTGATTCATCTGTTAAGGCATACAGGAACGACATCTGAACCCCCAGAGAGAACTAAAGAAAGGAGCTAAAATGGAATGAGGTGATTGTGATATAATCAAAAAGAAGACGATCAAAGTTAGTGGCTTGTAAGGATATGACATATATAGTATGTTTGGTGCATTTTGCAATCACCGTAAGTGGTCACTGTCATTTGCTGGTTGACAGATAAGGCAGGCACAGACTGACATACCTGCTGTTAGAAATGCAATACGTTTAAACGGCTGCCTATATCTTCTGATCTTTCAAAGAGGATCAAAGGCAGGCAATAAAATACATAGCATTTTTAGATATGTATACTTCATCCCAATAGCTAATTACAGAGCGTCCACTTGCTATTCCGAATGGATACTCAGCAGAGTGCCGGGGATTATCATACACCTCTTCATCTGTCATAACTGGAAAGAAAAGCAGATGTAAGTGATACAGACTTCTTTTGTCTATGGAGCGTTTTTAGGGAGATAATAGTAATGTATTTGCCAGCAATTTAAGCACGTAAGAACTGTTCTATTTAAATGTAGGAATCTCTATCTCTACTGACATTTTTTGCAGTTTATTATCTCTTAAAGTTGTTAAAAATTTGGCAAAGGATAAAATACTGAAAGTCTAAATGCACAGAAATCAGCAACTTATTGATCTGTACATCTAGAAAAGAATAAATGCATGATAGCCCGTGTACAGGGGTGGATTTGGCATTTTTGAGGTTCCAATAAAGATTATGGGGAAGATTTATTAATCTGTCCACAGTAGAATTCTGTCTGCCCTACATTTATAAAAGGTTTTATAAATAGTCTCCTAAGACTAGCTCGACAAAAGTCGTGTGGTCTAATAAAAGGGGAGTGGCCTCACGCCAAAAAGGTCCATGCGCCTGGAAAACTGCTAACCCAACAGTATTTTGTCCTAACTTTCTGGTGTAAAGTAAGCCAACTAGTAGGAGGTGCAGAGTACAACTAGACAGTCTTATACTAGGACAGATTTATCATCCAGCACCAGACACTTTATAAATATGTTGCAGAATAAGTCTAACTTTGCACTGTCTAGCGAAGGACAATTTTTATAAATATGACCCTATGTCTATGAGCCCCCCCAATGCTAAACTCTGAGTTTGCTTTCACTGCTTCTTGCTTTCACCTTCACCTCAGACAGGTTTATTCTCCTCCGCCTAGTACTAGATATTTAGGCACTAGCTGTAGGGTTAAGAAACAAGGTCTCATGTACCCAAATTGTTTGTTATTTTAACAGGTGGCTCAGGTATACTTACTGTGTCTGTTACCCCCTGGTCCGTAGGCCCTCCCAAAGTTACATGTGATCTGTTATGGGTAAATCCAAATCCAAAGTCAATGTACCAGTAGTGCAGAAAGATACGTCTGCGAAATGATACATGTCAAAGGGCTATTTGTCTGTGATTTATTTCATTCTTAAGGGATGGTGCATTACTAGGATTTGTATTGGTGTTTTTGCAATGGGAATAGGAAGAGGTAAGTCACCCATAGGCTAGAAACATCACCTCATCCTTAGCCCCTTATTAAGCAATGAAGTTTGGACTTAATGTTATGGGACCATTTAGAGCTCTTTTGTACTATTTTGTAAAATCAGCTCTGCATACAACATAGTCCAAAGGAGTCCTGTATGACAAGATTTTTTTTTCTATAGGCTCATATGAGAAACCTTAGAATGTTGCTTCTGAAATTGTTGGCAAGTGGAAGAACTGTAAAGGCCTCATGGACATTTATGGAAGCTCAATTACTGCTCCATACAAAAATAGATACACCCTACATACATTTGCATAGCTCCTCAGGGCACATATATCTATAGGAACAATATTTGGAAGATATAGAAGATATCTTTGTGATGTCCTATGTGAGAAACAGGTCTTTTATTTATAAGAGTGCTCCTGCATCCATCCACCATCATCACAGAGAATAATGGTATGTACCATGTCTTGGCAAATATCATTTACTGTCAGAAGGGCGGGGGAAGAAAGGTTAACCCAGAGACAGCACTACCTGCCACTGCCAGTCTCTGTAGTATGTGGCATAAACAATGCTCAGGCCCACTTCAGCTAACAGGCCACAGCCAGGACCTGCAACATAACGTCACTGCTTGGCCTTTCTACAGTAAAAACAACAGACCAAGATATATGTGGTTTGTTATTGGCCCATAGTAAAAAAAAATAGGCAAACTTTGACAAGCCCTTTAACCCTTAAGGAACTGGTTAATGAAGTTGTTATTATATGATGTTTCCTTAAAATAATCCATTTTTGTTTTAACATTTATAATTTTAGTTATGAATTTTTGTTATCTTTATCATACCTGTTTATCAGAAATCATGCCATTATTTTAATATGCATTCAAATATAATATCTTATGAGGAAATGCATTATAGGTTGAATTCTTTTCACTGTAAAATCCAGTCTAGAATTACATGTGAAGCTCTTAACCTCTGTGCCCCATGGTAAACCACTCTATGAAGCTTCTCTACTTAGCTGGTATAGTGTCAGTTTAACTGAAACCACCTCCTATTATGTATTTTAGGTTTGTATTATGTTGTCATTTTGCTTTCAAACTCCTTTTGTGAAAATCAACCCTGTTGTTTTAAATATATATGAAGTAAGTGGAGAGCCTGATGCTATGAAAGAGGCATGTGAAACACATTACGGAAAATTTATACTTTAGTAACCTTGTAGGGATCTCCTTTTGTATTAATCACATCAATATTAATGTATTATTTTCATTTACTAGTGACCTTCTGAGTTTCACTATTGCAGATGAGGGGCAAGAATAGATTAACTGTATAAGCCTCTAAATAAAAAAAAACACATTTTCTTCCAATAGACGCGTTAAATTGGCTTGTAATAGTTTGCTGTGTTGTTTTGCTTTCTATTAATAAGACAGGTTAGAAGCAAAGGTCAACTAATAAAATGATAACACACTGACTTGTTAGTGGGGAAAGCTCTTTGAGCTTCAACATAAAAAATTTAAATATAGGAAATCAAGGTGTCATTTACATGTAAAATATGGATGCACTATTTTTACAGACAGTTTACGCTTTGTGTGAAGCAGCAGGTACATTTTCTTGTAGAGAGAAACAAAAGTGGAAACGATCGAAGACATGTAAAATATATGCAAATGAGTCTTTCTTATTCTATACAGTAGTAGAGAAGGGCATTTGTTAATCCTAAATGAAGCAGACTTCAATAATATTTATAGTTTTGATGTCTTTGAGATTTTCTTGAGAGTGTTACTAATGACACAGTTGTGACTAGGACAGTAAGCCATGGGACGCTATAGGCTCTAACAACACTTTTGGCTTATATATTGTTCAGCAGTGCAAATAATATAAATCCTTGCACCTTGCTCTCTCTCCACTGAAATTTATGATAAACAGGCTGCCATAACAAAATTATAAATCTTATATTGATAAGCATAGCACTGCACATTCTAGGAAGGAAAAGAATCTGTGAAAGTTACTGAGCATTATTTAGGAGGTTTTATTTCACTTCTACCAATAGAATCAGAAAATATTTAACAGGAGGTAACTCAATTGTTATGATTGCTCAATGAGTAGGACTGTCTGTAGTAAAAAAGACACTTGTGAAGAGTGGTCCAAGGCATGAAATATTTTTTCATTCTGAGTTTGTATCACATACATTTTGAATATAGGCATTTTGCCTGCCATAGGAAATCTTACACACTGATTTCATTCCTGCCATTTGTGAAACTGTGAAGGAAATGATGTGTCTTCAAGAGCTGCCCAATTTAATATATACTTAACCCCTCACCCACGTGTGAAGTATCTGTATGTCACACTTTGGCTGCGGGTGTATAGAGAGGCTCACAGGCTGAGCCCTCTCCATGCAAGCTGGAGTTTTTGCATATTGCAGCAAACACCCCCTGGTAACACCTACGATCTGTGTTGGCACTGATCACGTGTTAACCCTGTGAATACCTCCGAAAAAAGCTTCTGGAGGCATTTAAATCTTGATAGCATGTGGGCGCCGACATAATGGATTTGATTGCTGCCCCATGTGAATTCATCAGGAGGGCAGCGATCTGTTTTATGACAGCCTCGGGTATCATTTTACAACATCAATTACAATGTGCGAAACAGCGTCACATGGCCGTATACACAGGGAAAAGATAGAGCATGCTCTATCTTTCTATTGTGTGCGGTACGGTGCCACATGTGTGTGCCACTGTACTGCCACTGTGTCGCCATAGCCGTCAATGGGGACGTACATCCAACCGCAATAATGTGGCCTTAGCAATATACATATATGACCAGATGTAAATATACTAATACATATAATATACTAATACTATAATAATTAGGGTCATGTATTTTATCTCTTTTTGTTTTGTCTTTTAATTAATTTGAAGATAAATGTCATTTGCGACTTTAAGTACATCTGCTATAGAAGATAAATGTGTTTTACTGAAGATAAAGAAATGTTCAGTAGACTTCAATGCACATTTCAAAAAGTCCCCAAAAAGCGCAAAAATTGCAAAGCAACAAGAAGAATTGCAAAAAAACACAGAAAAATGGGAGAAAAATAAACATAAATAACCCCCATTGAGTGTTATTTCTAGAGGGAAAAAGATATGAACTGCAACTAAATTAAGTGACAAAGTGACATTTATAAGTAAAAGAGCTAAGGGACAATGCATACATTTACAATTTAATATTCATTTCATACTCTTAGATTTTAGTAACTGAGGAGTAATGAGAAGCGGTCACATAACAGCCCAGAGGCTTTGAACTTTCCATTAGCAAGGCTACATGGATGTAACTAATATCCACACAGTTTCTACCTACTGAACTGACTGATTGAGGCGCATTATTTCTTGCCGAGTTTCAGTAGTATAATAATCCCCCTAGAAAGGGCACATAAGCTGTGCTGCTCACAACGTGTGACAAGGATCACCAGATATGCAGACGCTTCTGAGTTCATTGAGCATGGTAATTGAAATATGGTCGTTAGTGGCACTGTATGTAGAACAGTGCTTTTGCTCAAGAGCATTGTTATAATACTTTATGGGGTGGAATATTCTAATGAAAATGATTCACTGAGGTTTGTGAAATACAGTATAAACATTAATGTGTGAAATAATGGAAAAATTAAACTGCATACTAAAAATTCACTTTGCCTGCATGTTGTATGCCAGGTTTTGGAAGTCGCCATAGTTTTAACACTGAGATCTGCTATGCATAGCAATTACAGCCAAGCTGCATCATTTGAGGTCATCACATTCTCTGGGTGTATGTTCTTCCTCTGTAGTTTTAATGCATTTTATCATGGAACACTTTCACAACCCATTTAATAGAAATAGGACATCTGTGTCTGAGTACAAATACTATGCGATGAGTAATTTCAAATGCAGAATTCTGCCTTTTTATTATAAAGTCGTTATTAGGTTATTAAATATAAATGAAATGAACATTTTCTGTATATCTATCTATATTGCCATATGGAAATTGAAGACTTCTAATTGCAAAGGAAAGTGGATTCCCAATACACCTAAACCCATATTGCACACTGCAAAGCTATACTTATAAAGTTTGTTTGGTGGCATATGGAGTCCCCGCGGTTCTGTATTATGAGCCTGTAGCCATCAGAGCCAAAGTCATTCAAAGCATTGAAAAAGTCAAGTTAAAGTTTGTAGCAGCATTTAATTTATCCTTTTAACTATTGTTTTCCTGTTTCCCATCTATAGATGTTATAATATTGTGTCCCTATATACACTATAAAGGAGCATGACCCGAAATACCTATCAAACTATGGATCAAAATAATACATGATTTAAATGTTTAATGACATATGAAAATAACTCAAGCTTCATAGCAGCAGAATAGATTGACAAGCAGGAGCTTGTTATCTGCGGGGCAGACTCTACTTCCAATTGGTACCATTTAATACTAAATGAAATGCACTGTAAACTTGAAAAAATCCAGATGCATACACAAAAATCCTGTTGTGCCAAAAAATTCTTTAATTAGCCATAAGTGATAACACATAACTTTTCTGTACAATAGTTTCTTGTAAGGTTTAATGTTTTCAGTAGCAGCTGAAGTTTTAATTTAAATGTTGTTGAGATTTTTACTACATTTTAGCAACTTTTTATTTACCTTCTTTATATACAATGTTTGCAAGTATTTTAAATTATTTGGACCCCTAGAGTGTTTGAACCCTAAGGTGGCTGCTCAAACAATAAAACCACAATATAACTGTATTGCTTTATATTGCCAATACACTGCTTCCCTATTATACCTTGCCTCTGGTAAGATATAATATAGATCACTGCATGACAGGTCTGAGAGCTTGCAGCTGTCACAGTAATGGTTTCCCCAATGATAGCCTGAGAGAATGGGGGTTTCGGATCACTTCCAAGATGAAAGCATGCTGGTCCTTACACTGGTTAAAGGGAACCTGTCATCAGAAAGGTCATTTTTAGATGGTGACATGTTCTAATAGCCTTTGGAATGTTGATTTTAAAAATGCCATTGTCGTACATCTAAATAGTTGTTTTTAATTGCTTCTATGAAATTTGTTGTGGTAGTGGGCGGATGTAAGCAGGAAGAGGGAGCAGTGGAGAGGCCGAGGGAGGGGAAAGGCAATGAGTGAGGATTGGGGGAGAAGACACACCATACAGGGAGCAGGGAGCAGGGAGCCAAGTAATTTTAAAGACATTATTTAAAAACACTTGAATTATTCAGATAACAAAGGCATATTTGAAATCAACATGCCAGAGGCTATTGGAACCTCTATTCATGTAAAATTGACCTACCATTTGTTTAATTATCTTCCATATTCAACACTGATGATAATTTTAACTTCACCCACTACACCTTATTTAAGTATAACATTCATTTTAGTTGTATTTTTAGCAAGTATGTGTTGATGAAATAAAAATGTTGATACTTATGTACTAAATAGTAATGTGAATGTTTCAAAAAGAATTTCATTTGTTGTCAATAGATAAGAATTCGTAATAATTCAGCATTTCACATTGTTCCTAACAATTTACGGAATACTGTGAATACTCAGATATACAAAAATAACTTTCTGGAGACTTTTATAATTGAATGGTTTGGGTACTTTTTTTCCAAAGATAATAACCTGATGCATTATTTTGAACAATTACTGTTGAAGCATCTTGGATTTTTTTATGTGCGCCGTTTCTGGGCTAGGGATAATTTTAAAGGGATTTTTCTAGGCTTTAGTTATACGTGACTTATCTTGTGGATTTGTTATTAATAGGTAATCTGTAGGGATGTAACACCTGGCTCCCCTAATGATCATCTGGTTGAGACTGAAGATTGAGCTGGAAACAGTTTTGTCCATTGTGTAGCGGTCATGTCAGCTCACTGCAGGTGCAGATCTCATTGAAGTTAATGTTTGGAGCATCTGCAGTGTTTGCTAAAGTCATTATCAATTATACAAATACATTATTAACAATGAGATTGGACAATCATTGGAATCACTGGCATGGATCAGCCAGACTCATATCTTTGTACATAGATGTGATACTGTTTTTAGGTAGTCAAAAAGACACTAAATAGTTAAACCAGATTTGGCTTTATGGAGAGCATTGCATTGGATTTTAATTCTGTATATTGACAACTGTTTAGTTATTCATTGCTCATTTACTGCATGCCGGAAATTTAACATGCATGGCCACACAATGTATGCAAAGCAATACTTTGAATACCAGATCTCTAGAGACCATTGTCCACACTTGGTTAGATTAAGTTTTTCTACTGTATATGATTTGTCTTCTTGTGATGAAAATTGGAATTAATAACGGTAACGCTTTATAATTGGAAGCTATTATTTCATGATCTTTGCTAAAGGAAAATTGGTGCCTAAGAAAAGCTTGAAAAATTCATCTTTTTAATACAGCCCATGTCCGATATTTTACCCAAAGACACAAAACCTCTCAAATAAATAGTTGCAATGCTTGTCAAAAAATTGCCTAACATTTTATTTAACTTTGAGTTGTTGCCATAACAACAGTTACATGGTGTCATTGTAGATTCATGGCCTGGACAATACCAGGTAGAGCTCTGAATATACTTTCATAAAAAGATGAAACCTTTACTGCACTGTATATTTCCTTCCTGCCTTCTAGGTTCAGAGTTAACTCAAAAGACAATATAATGCTTCCCTTCAATATTGTGGCTATTACTATACACACGGCTGTATACCCTATAAATCATCTGTTTTATATGGAATATATTTGATTGACCAAGGTCAAGAATAAGTTTGATCCAAAGTTACAACCTGTACTTGCATTTATTTGTTCTCAGGGAAGCAACATTGTTTCCATTGGAAAAGGTATATATCATAGGAACTTCTACAAAAAAAAATCTAAAGATGTTTTGATTATTTTTGTTTCTCCATTTTGAAGTCAGTTATGCATTCAATGAAATTCAACAGTGAACATTAAGGCAGCAATCTGCAGTAGAGTGGATGAATTTCTGATAAATTGTCCCTTAGGGTTTATAAAACATATTCTCCCATAAAACAAGCCACAATATGTTTCCCTACATTAGTCAGCTTTGACATTCAGGCTGCTGAATTTTCCAGGCCGCTATTGGTACCTGCCATCCCAAAGCAGTAAACAACCCAGTGTTTATAGCAGGAAAGCTCATACATCCATTTCAAGGTTTACAACGATAAAAGGCTGACTGCCTGCATAAACTAGAGTGGGCTCCAATGTTGCTGTTGTTCTTTATCGTTCCTTTACTGCAGTGGTCAAATAGTTCCTCTGAGAGATGACGCCGCTGCTCTGCCATCTGTACAGCTAGTGTTAGATAACCTACGTCAATGTTGCCCCTGTGAAAAATAGGAATAATGAGAATGTTAATAAAATCAATAATTTCTGCCTATTTAAGAAAACAAGATGCTCATAAAATATTTCATTGTTATTATGAAGATTTTATTAAATTGTAAAGATGTTTTTTTCTTAAATTGCTTAGTGATCTTAAAATTTACCTTTAAAGTAAATTTTGTTGAATTTTAAGTACTTCTATAGTTTAAACAAAAAATGTAGTTAATGGACAATGAAAAAATAAAGACAATGCAGTAATACAAATTTTGTTATAGTATCACAAAGCTAGGGCTGACTGCAGATTTCAGTAGGCTCCTGGGCGACTTTGCAGTGAACTCACTTGGTGGCATTAAAAAAACAAAAACAGTCCCCTGTTCCCTAAAAATGTCCCTAGTTTATCATCCCCACATATTTTTATTATATGCATCCCCTACATGGTTCTCTTATATAAAGCTCCCTTATAAGTTATATTATAAACAGCTCCCTCATATTTTCATGATTTACAGCCCCACAATGATATATTATATACTAGAATTCGGCCTTGTGAGCCACCGCAGGAGCTCTGGACCCTGGCATTTTCCCAGGTATGCCTGGTGCTGACATCGGCCCTGCACAAAGCGATAATAATAGGAATAGCGGCCCAGGTAAGTTTCTTGACTAACACAGTGTTTGTAGATTTGATATTGGCATTAGGTTATTGTTTACTACATAAACTTTGGACTTTTTTCTAAAATAGGGATTTGAGAAAGAGCAGGGAAATTATTGCAAAGAAACTGAAGAATAACAAAGATCATAAATTAACTTAAAATCAGATTTTTTTTAGTTTTTCCTGAAATGTAGAATAATTCTCATCTATTGCACAATGGGTCATGCATTTATTGTTTGTGCCACTTGTTTTAGTACTAAATATTGATTGTGAAGTGTTTTTATTTCTACTTTGTTCTATACTTTATCTTTTTTCATTTGAGTTTATTTGACCCCTCTGGACCCACAAACATCACTAAACTGCTCTCCTGAAGTCTGTTACATGATGTTAATCACAGTAAAGGGGATGATTAGAGGTGGGGAGAGCTTAATTTCATAGCTTAAAGGCCATCTACCACCAGGATAAAAGACTGTATGTAAATGAGCCTGAGGGGCTTAACATCAATTTAGCCTGGAGCCCCTCAGGCTCATTTGCATACAGTCCTTCATCCTGATGGTAGATGCCCTTTAACTCTCTGTCTCCATGTCTTAATGCAACTAGTTCACATTTCATTTCAAAGTTGATTTTCATGAATGATCCCACCACACTGGGGCATGAAAGAAACATGATCTGAAAGGAGCGAATCTGCCTCACAATTTAATGGTAGTGGTTTATTAGGTCAATTTTGCCTCCATTTAAATATATGTGTGATGCAGCCAGTGGGGGAGGGGTGTAGCACTGCAGATACTTAAGTTTTCAGGTTTTCATGATTAAAAAAAACTCATTTTCTCTTCTGTTCTCCTTATTATCAAACACATCTCTAATAGACAACCACTTTCAAACCCTCAGTAACAGATTTCAGGTTTGTTGTTTCACCAAATATCTTATATGTCAAGATGTGATGTGATGACTTTCCCTAACTTCTAAAACTTTGTTCACATCTTATAGCCATAGATTAGTATATGGGAATGACATTAGGATATTTTAAATGTTATGACATTTTCAAACCTCTTAAAACTAGACATGATTATGGCATCTAATTAAATCTACCAACATTTAATCCAATAGGATCTGTTTTATGATCTATGCAGATAACATAATTACTTAAGGTAATAAAGTATTCTCAAATGATGCAGTTTCCAAGAAAGGGTTAAAGAGATTTCTCATAACTTTATTTATTCGTTCATTTCCTTTCTGATATATACACAGTAGCTCCTTGTGACTTGATAGCATTAAATATACCCCATATCATCAATCTTAGCCCTAATTAGAATTAGATTATGCACGCTGGGCAGACAAGCACACACAAGCATGCTTACACAAGGTACTAGCACATATCAATGATAAATTTACTCTTAATATGGAATTTGACAGCTCCAGTGATTTGTTTCCACATTCTGTTTTCTTTGCGTACTAGTACAATATGTAGGAAGTATATAACAGTATGAGTCCAGATCATAATTTCTTTGTGTACGCACAATAGATTGGTGATTTATGATCATCAGTCTTTCTGATATGTCTGTTAACTGAAAGTCAAATACTTAATCCAGAAAAAGAGACTATTGGCTAGGCCTAGAATATAACATTTTTATTGTATAAAATATGAACTAGCAACATAAAAGCCTTCTTTTTTTTTTACATATCCTTGTGTTTGGGCCTGGATCCAAGCACAGGTGTTGTGTACTAATGCATGAAAATACATTACAAATTGGAGCTATAAATAATCGCCATCTCAAATTTGACATTATACGTGATTGAAAATGATCATATGCTTATTACTGTGCCTGTTTTACATGTTAAATAAATCTAGAAGGCTGCATGGTGACCCGTGTTACCGTATATTATCAAACTGTGATGTGAAAAGTGTAAATACAGATAAGTGAAGGTAGAAACTATTTTTATATTACTACTTGTAATGGTCATTGCCAGTCATGATCCTAGGTTAATTTACTAACAATATGGGGTATGTTTTAACTATATACAGTTGGTCCCCTACTTAAGGACACCCGGCTTACAGATGACCCCTAGTTACAGACGGAACCCTCTGCCCACTGTGACCTCCCGTGAAGCTCTATGGATGCTTTCTTTTAGTCTTAGGATGCAATGATGAGCTGTAAGGTGTCTGTAATGAAGCTTTATTGATAATCCTTGATCCCATTACAGCAAAAAAATGTAGAAAATCCAATTGTCACTGGGACAATTTTTTTTTTGTCTTGAGCTACAATTAGAAAATATACAATTCCGACTTACATACAAATTCATACAAGCTTTTATCCTTGGATATGACCTTGTATACAACCAGTGATCGTACAAAGAAACAATTATTTTTGCATATGCAATGTCCAGGACTTATCACATGTCCCACAGCCATCCTGTAGTACTCTGCTAGAGTACAGGGGTGATCATATCCAAGTTAAGCTATTTTGTTTCTTAGAACCAACATGGAGACATTTATGGAAAATTATCATTATGCTGGTACATTCTTTTAAATAACATTGAGTTGAAGAAATGTATATATATATATATATGACCAGATGGGAATACCCATTTAAGCAAAAAGTAGGACAGAAGTAATTTTATGCAAAAGAAGTGCAAACTTAATTGTAGCTCCATTGTCATAGATAAGAAGTGACCTTTAGAACTGCCAAGTTCATGTTCAAGCTGATGCCTGCACATCAGAAGGTGCTTGGGGAACTTCCAAAATGGTGCTTCCTATATGTGATAATTAAGTTACAATAAAGTATATAGTGGCAGAGTTTTACAAATCAATACTTTTGTCCTATTTTAAGTCTTTGGATCTCCTGGGGTCCTTGGCCGTGTGTCCACCTGGACATGCTTCAACCATGACACGTGAAGTAGCAGAGAGATTGCATTTACATGAAGTGGGTTTTTTTCTTTCTAATCTTTAGTGGAATTGATATGTACAGTATCTCTTCCGCATTCTCTCAACAACATTCTTCCTAGAATGTGTGTAAGTTTACAATCAATGGAGGGCATTTATTACCAATTTTTTAGCATATTTTTGGCAGAAGAATATTTTAAATTTAGCATTTGCATGGGTGGTTCCCGCCATTTCTACAAAGAAGCAGTAGTGCAACCAGATATAGAAGACTAGTTACACTGTCACTATAAGCCCCACCACCGTTTATAAAATGCCAATGACTTTCAACAAAAATAGACTTAAAAAGGCAGCATTGCAAAAGGTCAAATTAATACTATACTGCTCAAAAAAATAAAGGGATGCTAAAATACCACATCCTAGATTTCAATGAATTAAATATTCCAGTTGTAATTCTTTATTCATTAAATGGCGGAATGTGCTGAGAACAAGAATTAAGATGATCAATGAAAATAAAAATGAATATCACATAGAGGTCTGGATTTGGAATAATACTTAAAATAAATGTGGAAAATTAAATTCCAGGCTGATCCAACTTCAGTGGAAATGCCTCAAGATAAGGAAATCGGTAGTGTGTGTGTCCTCCATATGCTTCTATGATGACAGCACCTGGGCATGCCTCTGATTAGTCAGTGGATGTTTTCCTAAGGGATCTCCTCCCAGTCCTGGATTAAAACTCCTGTCACCTCCTCTACAGTCTGTGGTCACTACCTAAAGGACTACTCCTTTACAGAATTGTCTTGCTAATTATCATTTCTAACTAGTAGCTGTTCTTTTTGTAAAGTCGCAGGAGAAATGTATTCACAACCAGTGTTGATTCACAATGGAACAGGTGGATTTCACAGAAGTGTGATAGACTTACATTGAGCTGTTTAAGTGTTCATTTTATTATTTTGAGCAGTCCATATGCCGGTTTTGTTTATGACTAAAGTTAAGCTTTCCTATAACTGTAAATAGTAAAAGCAAATCAGAAATTTATCAATGTATATATCTAGGAGTTCAATCCCATATATAACAGTGTGACTAGTAGTATGTGTGTTCAGACACAACACATACTTCTTATAATAGGATTTAAGTATATATAGTTGGCTGTTGGTAGGCAGCTGCATAAAGATAAGCTGAGATAATAATAATAATAGTAGTAATAATAGTAATAATATTGAGTAATAATAATGAAAACATTTTCTCTTCTCACTAGATTTCCCCAAATTGTGAATAGATTGGATGCACTATAACTTTACTGTATGACTGAATCTAAATTTTCCTATGGTAATGATAAGTTAATGAATACAAATTAATAATTGCACGTTAACTATGCAGAGCTTGTTCTCACAAAACAGCAGAGTAAAGCAGAACAGTTAAAATCTGTCTTGTTGTCAGGAGGATAAATAGCTTCATTACACCTGCACTACAAGAATGAAAGTAGAAAGGACTTATGTGAGGAACAGTTGGAACAGTTGCTGACTTGCTGAGCAAGGAAGATAAGTGCTTCTTTGGACAACTGATTTGCCATTGATTCATAATGCTTCATGGCCACAGTAATGTGCACCTATACTGAGGAGCGCAAGCAGTGAGAGCAGGTGTTTGTGTAGTCAGCTCCTGCGCAATCCTTCTATAGCAAATGGATGCAATTACTGCATTGTCCCTAAAGGTGTTCTCTTGGGTTATCAGCACATTCACAATGTCGGAGAAATATAAAAAGAGTCAAATATTGATCAAGTTTTCTAGGACCTTATTAAAAATAGATCCCGAGAATAGCCAGGGGAGAAGATTTTTTTTTCTTTAAGTGAGGAAGGATTTAACATTTAAAACATAAAACAGCTCAAAAGCAGCAATCGTTATTGTTCTGTTATAGCCATTGATTTAACAAGATTTTTTATACCATCGTAATCCGTTGTTTTACATTGATGGCTTCTTTGAGATGCAGTTACTAGTGTCTCATTAAATGCTATTGTACTAGTTTTAAATCCTCTGTTTCCTAAGGGCAGCTTATTTTGTTTTGTTTTAAAAGAATTGTAATATATGCTAATTTGGTTAAAGGGGTATTCCAGGAATAAGTATAATTCATATACATATGGGTACTCAAAATATAAGCTAATATGTAATTAGTTGTTATTTAAAATTTTGCTCCCCTTAGCAGAAAATGCTGTTGACATACACTATAATGAAGAATTAAAATGTTACTGGCCCTTTAATCAGGCCGTTGATTCCTTCCGCGCGGAGCAAACACAGGACAGAAGATGGCCACTGGTCACATGTCCACATCACATGTCCTGCCTGGGCAGGTCATGTGATCACATTATGTTTAGCTGTAGTCGGTTGGTTGAAGTGCATCCTGTATGGCCAGTGTTGTGGTGAGACATGGTGAGATAATGTGCAGTGATGGCAGTTACACATCATTACTATGGTAACATAGGAGGGTAGTCTGTTACATCATCACTAGGAGCAGAGCATAAGAGGGAGGAGGAGTTACTGAGAACTAAAGGATCGTGGAACTTGTAGTTTCCAGTGGCAGCCATCTTGATAATAACTGCATACTTTACAGAGGCCATACATTTTGTAAATCATAAAATCAAACAATTAAGCTCCATTTTGTGACTAATGACATTGAGTTTTGTTATATTCATTTATTGATATCATCATGGGTTTTGTGTCAGACGTTCATATTCCTGGAATACCACTTTAATTGACAAAATAGATATTAAAATGTATATAGAAGGAGAAAAAGACAAAAAAAACATCTATTTATAACTATATTTTCATATATTTAATAATTTTTCATTTTCAGTAAGAAGAACCCCTGAATCATATATCTAAAGGTAAAGACTCATATAGACCTATCTTTACCTGGTTTACACTATGAATGAAGTTATGGAAGGGCATTTATCATACGTGGTGGCATATAATATGACACCAGATATAGCAAGTGTGCAGGCAGCACTCCGGTCCCAGGCATGCCCCCTTCACACCCCTCCATGCCCTCCTAACGTGAAGGTGCAGAAAAGGTAGAGATAATTGCAATTCCTGTTGGTTCACCAGGAATTGCGATTATTTCTGGGCGTGTACACTTAAAGACAAACAAGCCCTGACAAATATTCCCCATCATGTTATCAATAATCTACAGGCTGTTTTTACCACTTGTCTGCTATTTCTCACATAATAATAAATAAATTGCTTTATGCAGACGAATATACATACATTTACACAAAGAATAACACAGAACGTTCTCAACACTGACTTTTAAATAATAGGCTCATTGTTAAAGGGGTCATCCACTTTAAAATGACTTTTTATACGTGTTATACGTTATATCTTATAAATGTATGTGGATTCAAAATTCTGCTCACATAAGATAACCCCTGTCTTAACCTCTGTATCTAAAGAATACTTTAACCATTTTGTGAGTCCACTTGAAAAGGGAAGTTAGTCATGTCACTCTAATACACTTTTACGCCATCTTCTTCATCATACTGGCACTCATCAGTAGTTTTGCCATCCATCACCAGTGAGTTGAATTTATATGCATAACTTAAAGATGGTCGCACATCTATTAAAGGGTTTGCACCGGTTTTCTGTCTGATTTTGCACTACAAAGAACTCCATGCACATTTATCGGACTGTGTCCGACAAGACAGAAAAATATGCAGCAAAAGGAGTGTATTAGGGCTTAGTGTATTGTGCAGGGCTGTCCGACATGCACAATTCGGCACCATGATGAGGTGCCCCCTGCAATTCCAGAGCAGTGTAGGGGGTGCCAGGTTCATAAAGAAAATCCACCACAAATCATGAATCCGGTGCACCTTGCACACTTCACATGCAAACTGTGCATAGTACAGTTTGCATTGTTTTTGATAAGTGTGGGCCTATGTCTGTTAGCGATATTGTCATTTTTTAAAATTAAGACATTTTCTAGAAAATAGTGCTGACAAAATACCAGGCGTCACATGGCAGGTACGTGGAGTCATATGATTGATGCCATATTTAGTTACATGGACTCATCTGTGGTCTGTAGCCGTTTATTTTCTGAACCGGGGCCTACTTTGAAGCTATCTCAAAATGTTTAAAGGCATGTATATTGTAAAACATTCTTTTGCATATATATTAATCTGAAAAAGACAATTCCTCTATGGCAGGAGGTTGTAATACAAGGACAACATAATAAATGTTAGAAGAGATAGTTATGCATCAGGGAAAGATAGTTATGCATTATAATTTTTTTTCTAAATTTATAACACAATCTGTGGCACCTAAAATGATGTTTTTTGTAATTTGGGGGCTTATATTATATGTTATGGTATAGTATAGCTCCCAACTTTCTTTTAACAAAAAGTTCTAAGCAATCAGGTTCTCTACACTTTTTGCAAAAATAAGCAAAAAAAAATGGAAAAACTTATATCCTCATAAATAATGTGAAGAAATTGTTTGCTGTAAGAAGTGTCACCGCACGGCGACTATTTAGTGTCTTGCTTGAGAAAAAGAGCAGTGGGTGTTGGTGAGCTTTGATGTACGGTAATATTATTATTTAAACTCCTATAGAAGAGTTATAACACTACATATACACTCAAAATGAAATCTGTTTGTTCTGCCCAAGGCTATGATAAATGAATGTTCCTTGTATGATTCTGCACTACCATCCTCCATAATTCTGAAGGGATTAATGGACAGACGCCACTGACAAAGCAGAAAATATAACTTTTAATGCACTGCTCATGAACACGGTGTTAGAGTGCACTGACTTCAAGTGAACTTTTGAATTTCATATAAAAGCATTTATTTTATTGCTCTTTGGTTTTGCTATTATACTTTACCTAGATGTAAAAACTGAACAATGTATTAAACTATTGAGAATATTATATGGCAGCTGAACATTCTTTTAATTGAGATTTTAGAATACAGTAGATAGCTAATATAGGTCTGCATATTGTCGAGTAGTTTATAAACTATAAACTGATTTAATCCAAGATGGATTTTCTTTCTTTCTTATTAATGTTGTTTTCCCTCTCTTCTTTTCATTTTCCCAAAGACCAGCAGAACAACGAGGGTTGGGGAATGGAGGAGGGAAGACAACTGTTTAATGTATTTTTTGGTATTGCTGCTTCATGGTTGTAACTTGATATTTATTACCATTATTGTTATTAAATAAACAAAAAATGTCATCCATAAAACTATGTGGGAAATGTATCATACACTGGCATTTCATGCACCAGTGTATGGTGTTTTTCCTGCCCTCTTCTCCCGCCATGCCAGATATATCAGACAGCCAACTGCTCCGGTGGACAGTTTTAGGACATTGCTATAAACTGCATCTTAACAGACACAGGCTATAGGTAGCTCAAAAACCCATTCCAACCGGCATGGACCTCTTCATCTCCCTCCACACCCACTTGGCATGGAGGGGTTTTGGGGGGGGGGGGGGGGTAATCACATTTCCTGGCAGTGCATTTGAAATTGCAATTATTTCAGGGCTTATATGCCAGAAAACTACATATAAGCCTTGTTAAATCTCCCTTCCTCTGATAAGTGTAATGATCTCCACTGAGACGGGACAGGACTGAAAAGGGAGAAATCTTTCACATATATAACATAACATACATCAATATGCAGAAGACCCTAAATGTAGCTCGTATTTTCATTCTATTTTCTCAATAAACCATTTCAATACAATATTGCAATATTTTAATCAAGCTTTTAACACTAGCTGACAAGACAACCAAGGGGTGGCCTTAATCGTAGCAAAGCTTTTGGTACGTCACAACACATAGCACAACCACAGGCTGGCCACAAGAATATACAGTTTGTGATATGTTACTTTTAATCTGAAGACACATATGTAGCATGGCAGTGTATACCAAGAGAAACAGTGAGGAAAACCACAACTGTTAATATACCACATGTCAAACTCAACAGAAAGACAGCTGCACAGGATACAAGCTGATTTATTAATTTATTGATTGGGCATTTCTATTTAAAATATTTATGGCAATGTTAATGGGCACCATTTGGGATAGTTATTTATACACCATAGATTTATTTATTGATAAAACACCATACAGATAACTACTGCATATGGGAGGGGGATCAATAGAATATACTTGAAGGATCATCTGTGGATGTGTCCTCACTTTTCTTCTGAGTTGTACATGTTGAAATATGTGTCTCATGAGATAGCAGTTGCCACCAGTCAAGGGTTTTGTAAGCATCTGACAACTGTTGTTTAATTAACAAAATCCCACCTTAAGTTAAAAGAGACATCTATAATCTAAGGTCAACCCTGCTGCCTTGACTGGACTGAACAATGCTGCCAGTGTAGAGTGTATGAAGTATTTACATGTTAATTAGATATAATAGTAAATTAACTGGAATCAAATAGCCCCAATGAGGTGGTAAAGCTCACACTGAATCTTCAGTTTAAAGAAATTTTCCCAAATTTTCAATGTTATCTTTCAACCCAATGGTATAACAATCTAATTTAAGGGAGTCGACTGCTGGATCCCCCACTAATTACTAGAATGGCCACTACAATACACAAGACAGAGACAGCAATGTGCCTGTAAATAGATAGGAGCAGACCTGAACTGCACTATTTAGGTCCATGCCAAATATTGCAGGTTCAGGTACCCAGGTTTCAACAATAAGTCTGTGTTCGAGTTCGGCTGAATGCTCATCGGTAGTACCTGTAATCAATGATATTTTCTGCCATGGTTTTGAGGATCTTGTGACTCCTTCATTGTCACAGTGAGTGAAAAGATTTCAGGCAAAATGATGGCGCGCATACTGTTGATGGCTCCCATGCTGCTGGCGATTTTACTCACGGCATACAAGGAATATCACCCAATGACTCATATCAATGGACACATTTTGAAAGACCCTGGCAGTGCAAGAACTGATTGCGGGGGGTTGGGTCTGAGGGTCTGAGTGCCAACCCAGACTTTTTGTCCAGGTTCGGCCAAAAACCCTGGACGTGAATCTCTCTGGGACCATTCATCATTACTTTTGAACACTGCGCACAATAATCACAGGCCAACTTTCTCATGATCAGGGGATCCAAGCAGTTAGATTCCTACTGATCAGATTGTTATCTCCAATCCTGTGGATAGAGGTTAACAATGAAACGTGGGACAAGCCCTTTAAGGCAACAAGTTTGACCAGGAATAGGTCTAATATAGTCAAACAGTTTTTAAAGAAAAACACTGCTAATATTCTTCTTATGTGCCCCAAGAATCCTCATTTGCATATATAAAGAAGTAACATTTGAGCACAGAAGGAGTATCTGGACAGTAAAGTTATGGGTATCATATGTGTAGCCCTAAATACATGGCAGTTAGTTTGGGTAAGTGGATTGTGGTGATGG